>NC_135213.1:39701699-39761699 GCF_052324685.1 Brachyhypopomus gauderio
GAGCAGCACCGTGGCTCTTCCTGAGGGCCCTGGGGACCTAGCGCGATGTGCACTGGTTTTGTGTGTAGTGAACTCTACTAAGTGCTTCCCATTAGCTAATGCTTGGTTAGCATTACAGCTGCTAGAAGTGCTAATGTAATCTTTAAAACTGCACACAGTTCTGTGCAGAAACCCTGGTAGAGTGCGACTATAGCTGGTTCTTTCCCACGGAGAAGAAGCTCCAGCACCGTTTGACCTCCCTCGAAGATTTTCAGCATGGGTAATGAAAACCGCAGCATGGCCACATCCAACAGGAAGTGCGGTCGTGATCCTTAACAATGACGGTCAGTACTGGGTCAGTTCTGTTCCTCCAGACAAGGTTCCTGAATCTCAGGAGGTGATGGGATCATTAAAAACGTGTTACTGCTCCTTTGGAAAGGGACTTAGTGACTTTATTGGGTATACTGATGTGAGAAACTGGATTAGTTCTGACAGACGCAGGACAAGGTAACTTTCATAGAGAACAAAAAGAGGATTGTGTTTTGTACAATTTCCATCTAAAAATCTCCACTTTTAGGATGAAATAAGCAGACTTATAAATCTGTACACAAGTCCTTAACAGCATCATATACAGTATACAGTATACTTTCTGCAGTACACAACCCAGATTGTTGAGGTCTTCCAATACTCCTTGTTGATAATGCTGAGGTCAGTAGTTTATTAAAAGGAACTTTAAAGTTTTATCAATGTCATTTATACTGTCCCTCCCTCACTTCTGTGAAACAAGAGGCTTTAAAATGCTTTAATAAACAGCGTGTTTTGACTATTTTAATGGAGGGATGCTTTCATCCTGCATGACACCTTAAGCCCAAATCTCAACTTACAATAACAGATTGCAACCGAACACCCTCTATAAATGAGCAATGCCAACTTAGTTCTCATTCCGAAGTCCATCTGTGACACAAGCGGACAAGTGGACAAAAGAGGCACTAGGTGGTTACCTTTGACCCCTGGCATAAGGCTCAACAGGGGTCATGTTTCTCCACTTCAACCTTTCTGTGGGATCAAAGTACTTAACATAAATGACTTTTTGGTACTGACAATGGAACGTGGGGGCCGCCACCAGAGGGGAAAACCCCTTAGATGTTCAACAGCCGGCCGTTCGGACACCACAGGGTTTCAGGAGGCAAGAACTCACGTGCTAGGTGTCTGAGATGCAAACAAAAACCACTGCTGATAGGATGCAGGTAAAAATGCTCTAGCAAAATTAAAACCAGAAGAAAAAACAACAAACAAAAGGACACCAGGGGAAGAGCCTGCTAGCTCAAAGTGTGAGAGAAATAACTTGCTTAAAATCAAAGGCAAAAAAAAAAAAAAAAAACAGGTAAGTAAAGGTTAGAAAACCTGAGAATGGCACAGAAAAAAAACAGATAAGTGCAAAAGAATCCCAGTAGGGAAAGAAGGATTAGGAGGGAAAATTCCCACTAATCAAGATACCAGACCAGCTGATCTGTTACACAAGAACACTTATGAAAAGTCTCAGCAAGAAGTTGTTGAGAAATCAGTCTATATAAAGACCAGAGGTGGAAAGAGTACTGAAAAATTGTAATTGAGTAAAAGTATCATTACTTTGCCTAAATCTACTCAGAGTAAAAGTAAAATTACCCATCTCAAAATTTACTCAAGTAAAAATACAAAATTACTTCATTTAAAATGTAATTTGAGTAAAAGTTACTTAGTTACTTTCAGTTATTTAATGCATGGATGAATCATGAACCAAATTCAGCACAAGTTGTTTTAATCGATTTCAAAGTGTATTTAAGTGCACATCCACACTTGCAAAAAGATCAGCTGGGCTCAGGAACATACTTCCTCACAGCACAAGGACAGTCACAACCTGTACCATAAAGTGCAAACAAATTTCAGTCCTATTGTCCAACGGACAACACTATGATAAGAATAAAGAAATTTAAATTACAAATTATTCAAAAAACAAAATGCACACAAAATTAAGTGCCCACAAGATGCCACAAATCAAACTAAAATGCAACAGGATTCCACTACTCAAAATAAAATGCACACAGGATCCAACTATTCAAAATACAGTGCCCACCGGATCCCACTATTCACAATAAAATGCCCACAGGTTGCCACAACTCAAAATAAAATATTAAATGACCACAGGATCCCACATCTCAAAATAAAATAAAATAAAATGCACACAGGATTCCACTATTTAAAACGCTCACAGGATCCAACTATTCAAAATACAGTGCCCACAGGATTCCACTTTTCACAATAAAATGTCCACAGGATCCCACAGAACCTAATAGAAGAATTAAAGATAGATCAGTCTCATCCTTTTGGAAAAAAAGTGCACCATATTATGACTTGATTATGAGACAATGGAAAGGGCGCGCACAAGGCAAGGTCACGCAATTGACCTTCAGTTCTGGGACTCGGAAGTTTAAATTTCTGCCCGCATTTTCACCATCAATATTTTTTTACTCAGTAATGTGAGGGTGTTCAAATGTAGTGAAGTAAAACTACTTGGGTCAAAATGTACTCAAGTAAAAGTAAAAATTACACATTTCAAAAACTACTCAGAAAATTACAAATTACTCATAGAAAGTACTCAATTACATTAATGTAAGTAAATGTAATTACTTACTTTCCACCCCTGATAAAGACCTCAAGACAGGTGTAGCGCCAGTCTAATTAGGTTGGTTTAGAGGATCAGCTCCCTCTAGTGGTGGCTGGTGGTGTAGTCTGGGAGCCAACCCATATAAACAAGTGACCTTGTTATTTTTTTTTCAGTTTTTAATGTCATATGTAAAATGCTGAGATCTAACATAAGCACCATGTTCTCAGTCCTCGTCTCGGCTGCAAAACCATTCTATGAAAAACTTCCTAACCAAGAAGCGGACTGGTAAACAAACACCTATTGGGGGTATTGGTAAACAAACACCTATTGGGGGTATTGGTAAACAAACACCTATTGGGGGTATTGGAGTCCCTTGGTGTGTCTGCCACCTTAATCAAACCAGCTGATGTAGCATGTCCACCATGCAAAGAGGAACCACCATTAATGTCACCACCCGCCACAGGGTTTGACGTTATGTTTATGAATTCTAGGAGAGCTTGATTGTTTGGACTAAAAAAAAATTCTTTTTGATCTGTCAACAGATTTATGGACTCCAAGCTGGATGGAAAATTGGCAGTATGTGGAAAGGCAGAGTGGAAAGTGTGATAGTGCCAACAGCAGACAGGACCAGCGTTAAGAGACGTGCATTAAGAAAACCTGTCAGAGTTCCCAGGTATTCACAAACACTCATGTGTTGTGCAGGGATTAATCTCTTCAATCCATCCCCACTAACACAAGAAAATAAAAATTCAGCCATCCAGTCGTGAAATATTTTTATTCTTAAAAGCACGTTGGTTTTGTGTTTATACTCAGTCATGTACAGTGAAGTAAGTGCAGTCTGGCACGTTAAAGGAGTATTTTTAAGGGAATACATCTGCAGAAACATGAGACTCAACACAAACTGAACATCAAATGTAAAAATCACTGGTCAAAAACAGGTCATCCTCAGCATATACAATATTACAGGCATCCATTTTAAGAAATTATACAAACGTGATTGACGTTTTAGCAAAAGTTGGCGTTTGCTGGCATGAAAGCACACATACGTGGTCAGTAAATAGAAGAAATTTCTCTTCCACTGGGTTCCCCTGCAGGTTCTCGTGTTGGGAACGTTTCTCTACACTGTCTCGTTGTGTGGTGCATAATTACCTGAGTGATTCCCAACACCAGCCAGATTAATATTAGCCCTTTTGTTACCACTTGATAACTTATATGCCCTTTAGTTTTTACAGACGTTCAAGGAACCAGACATGTCATGGCCTTTATATTCAGAGAGAGAGAGAGAGAGAGGGAGAGAGAGCGAGCGGAAATGTCTTATCTTTTGAGCTGTGGGCAGGATTCCTGAACACGTCATAAAATCCAATGAACAATAACACTGTAGTTGCAGACACTGCACTTTTTTGATGGCTGTACCACCAACAAAGTAAAGAACTGAAAATATGTCACAGTACACATAATAGCCTTCGGCAGAATGAATAACAGCGCTAAACACAAAGGCGGGTAAAGGGTGAGACATACACACTGCTAGTGGTTACAAAACACAAAGCTCATTACAAATACCTCAAAACACAACACATATGCTTACATCTGTACACAAGTGCTTCACAGAAGGTTTGTGACATGAAAGATAATCTGGACTCTAAAAAAGTGGGAATACAACCACAAATTTCAAAACAACTTGCAGGTTCACCGTTAGCCACGGGGCCACCTCCTGTCCTGGTAAGACACTCCTGCTGTAGCTACAGTCATTACAATGTCACACATTCCTGCAATAAAAATATGGTACAAAAATAAATATCATACATCTAAATTACAATAAACAACATACCTGTACAGTTTTAAGCTATAAATACAACTCCCTCAGTATCCCCCTGTTCAGCCTTCCATGTCCGTTTAACAGGGTAGCACATGCGGAGGGAAACGATCACATCACCTTGGCATAACCCCCAGGTAGAGCTGTTACCTAAAACAAATGTCCTCTTAAAAAGCACATTTATTACTTTTATCCTGGACATAATTATATCAGAAGACCTATTTGATGGGTGTTGATCAAAAAGTAAAATTTCCGCCATGGCAGGTAAGACCTGTTACATTAATCAGGACACGGACAGGTGCAATCAGTGCAGCCCTAACGGCGGCGTAAACCGCGACTTCAGTCGGCGTTGGTTAAGGGTGGCCGAGGATGACGAGGGCATGGATGAAGAGGGAGAGCGTCAGAGCATGATGCGGGGCGGTGGGCCGGCTGCCGCTGAGGGGGGATGTGGTTGCGAAGACAGCGTCCGTCTCGTTCCAGGGAAGAGCCATGTTACAGATGTTCCCCTCACAGCAGGAAACACACTCCTGCACACAGCAACCAGCATGGAAGTCAGCAAAAAACACACGGGATAGTCGGTTTTCAACACAAGCTCTTTAGACATAACCCAAAGGTTTAAAAGATTACCTGCAGACAGGGGCTTGACAAACAACTGACTGAAGTCCAGACATGAGAGTGGAAAATGAGGATAAAACAATAACATTTGAAATTCAAAAGCCTGAAAAGGTCTCGTGTTTGTTCTGCCATTGCTCACAGGGTCCAGCGTTCCACGTTCCCACTTCTATCTCATTCTCACGGCACTTCCCTCTTGGCGTCTTTTGAAACGCCCTACACTGAGGCGCGCGAGAGAAGCCAGGCGATGACCTCAGGCAGCGGGGGGAAGCACACATTTCAGAGAAGATTAGGCAGGCCGCCATGGGAAAGTGGTGAAAGCCCACATCTCGCTCCCATCTGCAACGACGTCATTTACGGGGGGAGATATGGATTAAGAGATAGCGCCGCAAGCTCTGCCTATTGCCCCACGCCTAGCGCCCCATACTTAGTACCTCACGCCTAGCGTCCCACAACCTAGCGCCCCACGTCTAAAACCCCACACCTAGCGCCCCACAACCTAGCGCCCCATGCCTAAAACCCCACACCTAGCGCCCCACGCCTAGCGCCCCATACTTAGTACCCCACGCCTAAAACCCCACACCTAGCGCCCCACGCCTAAAACCCCACACCTAGCGCCCCACAACCTAGCGCCCCACGCCTAAAACCCCACGCCTAGCGCCCCATACTTAGTACCCCACGCCTAAAACCCCACAACCTAGCGCCCCACGCCTAAAACCCCACACCTAGCGCCCCACGCCTAGCGCCCTATACTTAGTACCCCACGCCCAAAACCCCACAACTTAGCGCCCCACGCCTAAAACCCCACACCTAGCGCCCCACGCCTCATACTTAGTACCCCACGCCTCGTGCCCAACAACTTAGTGCCCCACGCTAGCGTCCTATGCCCTGGGCTTTGATAGGCGTGTTTATCATTGACCCGCAAGCTTCCTGTGTGATCATCTCTAGTGGACATTTTACACAAGGTCAAGAACCCATGAGATGGATGTGGGTGAACTGCAGTTTGGGTGAAAATGCATTTGTGCATTGCATGAATTAAATAAAAGACGAACCTTTATGGATATAAACTTTCATTTAAGATAGAAGTTGCATCTAAAAAATGTGATGTAGAACTTCGGCGTGTCAAATATTTTCTGGTGTGGAACATTCTGTATATAATGTTTTTGACACGTGATATGACATTCTCGATAATGAAAAGCTAGACGGGTGTGTGTTTACACTACAGAGTAAAAACGGAATATTCCACATTACGCACGGTCTGCGTTCAGATGGAAACACTCACTCTGGTTCCTTCCTGATCTGTGTCTGTGCAGCCTGTGTTGAGACAGTCCTCCAGCGCCGAACACCGCTTTGTGATGGACCGACTGGCTCCGTACACATCCAACACGTGGCGTGTGTAGCAGTACTTACTGTCTGAGAGGGCAAAGGGTTCAGCTGCTTAAAATATAGCACCAGTGTCAAAACGCAAAACTAAACACTCATGGTTGTTTAATATGAACTAAAACATTTTCACGCTAGTATTTTTTATTCTGACCTAAAACGGAGGAGAAAGGGAAAGGCCATATTTTAAGATAACATTCATGAAGATTAAGAGTTGCCTCCCACTTAAAGCATGTTAACGAATTTTAAAAGTGTGACAGGAACAGGGCCCGGTCCGTTATGCCTACAGACAGGGTGCGTTTGAACGGGGGGATCTGAGTCATTACCCGAGTGCTGTAAATCAGGTCCAGATCTGCTCAGCCTCTCTCAGATGCCACTTATAGGCACCATGTGTATGAAGACCATGTTGGGTAATACATGCTCCATGGTAATGAATGATCCACGAGGGAGAGAGAGCGAATAATTATAATCATAATATTGACTATTTTGGTTGCACTTAGCTTATTAGATCACAGCTGCTTTGACGAACGGTGGTTTTTCTAACCAAAATGTCTGAACATTCTCGAGGGATCTGCTTCACAGAAGCAGTGAAGTGCTGTGCTGCGTCTTTTTCTCAAAGCAGCCTGGGCTGTCCTGGTTACGGCTCAGGGCCCTGCTCTGTGGGGGGGGGGGGGGGCAGACGTGAGCCCTGCTCTGTGGAGGGGGCAGACGTGGAGGGTCGTACCCCGGGGGCAGTAGAGGTCTGGGGCCCAGCGATTGCAGTCGTAATTGTCTGCTGCTTCTTCACACGTGAAACACTTGAACCCTCCCGGGTACGGGGTAGCTGTGAAGGGACACATAGAATAGAATCCAGTCTGACAGTCATGCACCACAAAAACTGAATTTCATGCTGAAACTAAAGAGATGGACACATGATTTTTGACACTGCACACATGGCCCCAAACCCCAGAGTATCCCGGTTGAATTTAGTACTGCTATCTTTAAGTCCCAAAACTCCCCAAAATTCTTTTCATTCTTTTTTGGTGGAGGAATTATCAAATTCCTCTCATACATTGTTTAATTATTCCATACTAAAATTAGAAATGAATTTCCCTCAAAACCTGCAGGGAGGAGAACAATTCTATTGGCTTAAATAGAATGTTGTGGTCACCCTCTTTAAAATACCAATGATGCCTAGATAATATTAATTAATATTTAGTTAATAGTTAAAAATATTTCAGATTAGCAATAATTAACATCTGTTAATATTTAATGTGCAAAGTGTGGCGTATTGGCTAAATGGTCCCCCGTGGAGAAAATGTCAGGGCTTCTCATCTGTTGGGATGAAAGAGCCACCAGGCCCACAACATTCAGCACAGCTGCTGTCGTTTGGACTTCAGATGCATCAGCTGCAGGTATGAAGCTCAAATCACAGATGAAATACTGAACTTCCTCCTGCAGGCTCTCATATCCCTGTCCTCCCTGATATGTATCTCTCCTTCCAACCAAATCCACTCCAGCCACACACACACACACACACACACACACACACACACACACACACACACACATCCAGCTTACCCGGATGTCTCCGGATGCATCCCGGAAAGCAGACACATTGCTAAACTGATCTTGGGAGGTCCGACTCTTTGTGGGATAAGAGCCCAAGATCTTAAAGGCTTATTCAATGATCTCCTAAGCCACTGATTCTCACTGCAGATCTCATCTCGATGGTGCCTGCATGTGGAGTTGTGGAATACCCCTATTTCAAATATTGTCCATCCGCTTTGAGGGCTGGAGATCGCACGTAAACAATGATAGCAAGAAGTCTAGTGGTCTTTTTAAGCGCATTTAGAAAGACCCTGGGACAATATCTTGCATGTGAATGTACTTTTGACCTTCAAATTCCAAAACCCAACTGCTCCCCTTGGGGAATGAGTCGTTTGAAAGCCGAGATCTCTGAGCAGCGTGATAGGCTACTGGCCCCATGGTGAGAGTGGCGGTGGGTTAGCAGGACTAACTGTGAGCCGCAGGCAACGGAAGCTATAGCAACCAGCGCTCAGGGCCACCACAACAGGTTCCCAACATGTCACTTCCTGTCAAACAGGCTGGTGGGCAAAATACAGGCGGGGCGAGGGTTCCTAAAACAGTTGCTATGGCAGCTGTGTCCCTGAGCGTGACCTGGGATCAGATTATCACAGAATCACTGCATGGATGCACTACGAAAAGTGACTGATCATGAGAGATTATGCTTGTACAATCACACAGAGAAGTCACTTCAGTGAGGGCCAGTGTGCCAGTGTTGTAATAATCATTTTTATTTGTATAGCACCTTTCATACATTCACTGTGTGTTGTTAAGGGACCAAACATTTTACGGCTGTTGGTCAAGCTTGTTTAGGGGGAATAAAACGTTTGATGAAATAAGAGTGGAGAATGAAGGAGTGATCTGATGTTCCATAGGCACCTGATGGTCCTTCTGCAGCCTGCAGAACACTCCAACACTCCTCAACACTCCAGAACACTCCAGAACAGTCCAACACTCCAGAACACTCCAACACTCCAGAACACTCCAACACTCCACAGTGCAGAACGCTCCAACACTCCAGAACAGTCCAACACTCCAGAACAGTCCAACACTCCACAACACTCCAACACTCCAGAACAGTCCAACACTCCAGAACGCTCCAACACTCCAGAACGCTCCAACACTCCAAACAGTCCAACACTCCAGAACAGTCCAAACAGTGCATAACAGTCCAACACTCCAGAACACTCCCAACACTCCCAACACTCCAAGCAGATCGCACACTGTATACGAGACACAGGATCTGGGCATCCTGACCAACCAGAAATGGGCCTCTACCATTACCAGCCAAATAAGATTAACAGTCACGATTACAACGTGAGAGGCGGCAAGTGTTTTTATGCAGAGTCTGGCTCATGACTCAAGAATATCCCGTTGCACATTCTGGGTTCTACGGTGTGATCTCAGCAGCAGCTGGGTCTTAGATTTCCTTTCTCAACTAAAACATCTGTTTGATTTTTCCACAGGAACCTAAAACAACGGCAAATGATGACCGAATAAATTGCCACATAGCCAGTGTGGAAATTCCGATCACCTCAGAGGAATCACAGAGAGTGTGTTCCTTCATGCTAACGGCTAATGCATCAAGCACAAAACGGAAAACCTCACAGAACCACCTCAAAATGCACAAGCTTTATTCGCTAGTACAATTGTTGCATCAATCTGTCATTCCTTTTCCAGACTTTTAGAAATCAAGTGTGGTTTGTTCTCTTTTTTCCTGATATGAAATCATTATTCTTTTGTATTTCCTACTTCCCTGTTATTTCTCTTTGCTTTATTTCACTTCTTTTTTCACACTGCTTGCTTACACACTTCCATTTGTTTACACACTTTCACTTGTTCAATACGAGCCTTTGTTTTGTGGGGCAGAAAAAGAAAGTCTAGCTCTTTAATCTCGTTGCCAGCTGACCCCTGGAAAGACAGGCCCCTTATCCTCTCTGCCTGAACTATCAACAACTGAATCTAGTAACAACCAGACCTCCACCTGGAAGTCAGACGCACCCCCACCTCTACAACCGACACCACCCATAACCGTAATGACAATGAAAGCCGGTAGTGTTAGACATGTAAGCTGCTAGGCAGAATGTCTGTTCTGCCTTCTGAGCTGCGATGCCCGTACGTCCACGGAGCAGTCTGAAGCGTGGGGATGCCCCATGCGATCTGAGTGACCCATAGTGAGCTTACGTGCTTCAGAGTGTTTCCGTCAGAGGAGAAAAACCACGAATAACAATGTCAAAACCTTCACTGCTGCACACCTGGTGAAGGAGGGAAGGATGAGGTTCACCTGCTAGGTGTCCCGGTGGAAGTAAAACACATTGAAATGAACCCAACCAGCAGCAAACCTTTATGATCTTACCTGTCTCTGCTTTTAAAGGTTAGTTGCAGACAAAAATTACTTACTTGAAGGATAAAGGAAGATTATATCTTTTTCTGTAAAGTCTCTTGATTGAACAGTTTTCAGCCAATCAGTGATGAACGTCAGCGTTAGGACCCAGGCCACTATAGGCCGCGGTTCCATTGCTGGGAGTGGACTCACACATGCAGCTCTCTGATTGGTCGAGTCTAAAAACAGCACCTGGAAAGGAGAACAAGAACAAAACCATGTAGTGAAGAAACTCTGCACACCTTTGAACACAGTCTGCTCCAATATCTGCTCTGGGGTTCCTCAATCTGCAATGGGGTTCCATAATCTGAAATTACTAAAAGAAAACTCATGGTTGTTTTAAGTGCTTTCATTTTAGTCTCTCATGAGGCAGAAACTTTGAAAGGCACGTCTCCTCTCTTCCACGGGTGTTCCAAACACTGACCGTGGTAATCCATCCGTTTAATTGAATCAAAGAGAACGGAAACACAGTCCTTCTTGTTATTAAAGCAACGATGGCCCACTCAAGCATTCCTGTGCATTGTTTGGAGGTTCTGATAAACTTCCAACCTGACAAAGTCTTGTTTAATTCAGCTTGCTAACTCTTTTCAAGCAAAGCATCCAGTTGTCTGAAAGACATACTGAAGTCCTGGCTGAGCACCCGGTCTGCACACCCCACACACACACACACACACACACACACACACACACACACACACACACACACACACACACACACACACACACACACACACACCCCCAACACACACACCCAACACACACACACACACCCCAACACACACACCCCAACACACACACACACACACCCCCAAAACACACACACACACACACACCCCAACACACACACACACCCCAACACACACACACCCCAACACACACACACACACACCCCAACACACACACACACACACACCCCCAACACACACACACACACACACACCCCAACACACACACACACACACACACACACCCCAACACACACACCCAACACACACACACACACCCCCCAACACACACACACACACCCTACACACACACACAAACACACACACACACCTCTAGTGTCTCACTCACACTTCACGCCTCCACCGTCACCACAACGAGAACCGGCCAGGAAATTCAAGACTCTAAGCTTCATGTTTGATCTGATTTGTTAGAAGACGCATTTGCATACTGCATTCCAACATTCTGTGGTTTACATTAGTGAAATGAAAGCCGTATGTCCAATGGCACATTGGTCAGAAATGTTTGACTCAAGGCCCTAAAGGCTTTCTTGGGGCATAACTACAAACAGGGCAGCTCAGGTTATGCAAATCCTTCCCTCCAGTTCTATATCTCTCCTATGTCTTACTTTACACTTAAAGGTGCAGGTTATCTACTGATAGGTCCCACTGGAAGAATGAACTGTGAGTCTGAGTAACTTTTGATCTATTTCAAAACAGAGGCAGTTGACCCAAAATTGTATCACTAAGCCAAAAAGCAAATAACACTTGAGTGTCTTCTTTTAGTCTGGTCCACTGCATCTTTATTTCAGAAGTGGTGACACTGGAGACCACTGCACAAGACGATCATTATTCTAAAGTGTCACGTCAAATACTGGCATTTGTTCTTTCTGGCTAAGACTTTAATTGTTATCGCTCTGTAAGATTAGCTCTTCTGGTCACAACCAGAAACACTAAGTGCCTTCTCCCCAACAGGAGATCCATGTGACACACGGTTTCATTTGCACTGTGCCGAAACAAAACATCTCTCCAGGTCACAGGCGATGTATGGGTGTCGGCATATGACACAAGAGATAAGCTTTTCTTTTTCTTGTCATGATGTTGGAGTGTGAGTGAAGCAGTGTGTTAAAACACTTGGGCTGTTGGTCCAAGTATCTGCAGCTCCTTATTAACAAGATGTTGTTAGCCACACTCAGACTAGCATTTAAACTTCCACTGTTAGTCAAACACACACACACACACACACACACACACACACACACACACACAGATACAGATCCTAAATCATGTTGTCGCTCTGTTTTTGTTTTTACATCTTATAAAACACAACAATAAAAAATAAAAACAATGACATAAAATTGCTTAAAACTTACATTTAAATGTAACTTTTATTCTTTGCATTGTCTCTGCTTAAGCCCATCTTCACTCTGCTGTGCACTTGTTTTAAGTAAAACAACAATGGCCAATGACCTAACAAACAGTATTAATTTGGCTGGTTAATGGGCCAACTGATTAATCGTTTAACAAATTAACAACGTTGCTAAACTCTGTGAAGTTTAACATGTAATGATCCTGTATGTATCTGAAGTATGTGTAGCAATTTTTGAAATGATGGTGATCCAGTGTGAGCTTAAAGATCCTCATTTTCCACATCAGTCCACTCTCTGTAGCCCCTGACTCCACGAAAGCTGAGCCTGCCACACAACGTTTAAACCTCTGCAGGTTGGACAGACAGCGCAGTGTAAGTGCGGATCGTTCTCGATGTCCTGAGAGCTGTCAGTCAGGACACAGCGCTCAGTACAAGGAAGCAGGTTCAGACAATCAGGACGTAGTCAGCTTTCATTTACCATGCAAGATCTTAAGACACTGCAACAAAGCACAACCCACTAGCCTGTCACAGAACCATTCAGACAGGCCCGAGACGCGGTACTGACGACCCAACTCGGCCGAGGCTACGACCCCGCAGGCTCAAGAGAGCAACGCACGAAAAGGCAAAGGTGCAAAGCTGCATGTAACCAAGACATCCCACTGACAACAGGACACGGGTTTGGTTTCACCGCTCCAGGTGTCTTCATAGAGGCGTCTTGTGCCGAACTGTCTCCTCTGAAGGAGTCCAGCTCTACCCTGCTGGGCCCTGCAGAGTTCTCCGCCCCCTCGATGGAGGATAACACCAGGACGTCCACGTGCACCATGTGACCTTTCCCAAGAGTACAGGGACACTACACAGCACACTGAGGGAAGGATAAAATACATACAAATAAAGTCAGGAATCATGCTCTGAATTTTTTGTTCTTTTCTTAAGAACAAAGAATTATTTGTTAAAATAATCCACTTATTTAAAGGATGTTTAACTTTAAAAAATATATTGTTAAATTATTGCCCCCCCCCCTAGTGTCTGACTCACTCACTCACACTTACGCCTCCACCGTCACCACAACAAGACTCAAGACACTCAGCTTCATGTTTGATCTGATTTGTTAGAAGACACATTTGCATACTGCATTCCAACATCTATATTCCAACGGTCAGCTCTGCAATAATGATGATGATTTATATGTGGTATTCTGAAGTTAGAAGTAATAGTTCAATTGAAATGCAAAGAGGTTTACGTTAAACTAAAGCTGTTGGAAATAATCTTGGAAAGTCCAGTTTGTTTTAGTCTTGTATAGTTGCTCACAGGAGAAGAAACCTCTCAATACAACCTCACAGCAAGACCTAACATCAAAACATATGCCTTACTGCTAATGCAGCAAGGAAACCTGAAATAAATGTCTCTTAATTTCTAAATGGAGCACATTCTTATTAGACAACCTTACATTTACAACCTTTCAGTACAAAACAACAACACACAGGGAGGAGTTTGAATGGTGGCCCTACTCTTAAGCAGAAACATGTGCAGATAACTGTACCTGTCATCACAGCCTGCAAGCAATCATCACAAAAAAAGAGGAAGCTAGCTTGTATGTCAAAGAATCTTCCTTTTGTTTGAAGAGCTTTAGTAAGGATCATGGGGGAACAGAGCAGGTAATTACTAAGCAAACATTCCATGGTGTACCAGGCGAGGGTGTGTGTCCCTTCGTGCTCGCTGACTGCCCTCACACATGTCTGTTCTCTCAGACCGAGGACAGTTTCTGTCAACAGTTTACTTCATGTCTGTTTTCCAAAGTTCTGGGCTTCATTTCTTCTAAACTTGAGAGAGCAAAAGAAAAATGTTCTGCTGTTTAAATAAGGATTTATTCATTCTGAAAGGAGAATCTGGAGAATTAAGGTGCTAATTGTATGTCATAATTTGTCATGTTAGTCAAGATTTTACTAAAATATAAAAATAAGATTAATAAAATTATTTTGTTCCACCCTATACAGTACCACCAACAAATACACTCCATATACTGCATAATATCACCTGAATAAATCCATAATGTTATCTATTTGACACTGATTTAGATATATCAGCAGGACACTTAGTTCATCTTAGACCAACTTAGCTCATCAATCCCCATCCTGTCAATTCTGGTCCAGAGTAATCTCACTGTTCTAAATCCTCCAGAGCAGAGTTAACTACTGGGCCCTTCATTAGTTCAACCAGGTGCATTGTGGCAGGAGTTAAATCATTATGGTGGGAACTGCAGCACATTTGAGACTAGATCTTTGTGAAGTTGCTTCATAGCAAAAAAAGTTTGATTAAAGTGAGGTGAAATGAACTGATCTCTATATTCTATATCTCCACAAATTTAATTCTGCACATCATTTGAAAGATTTTCAACCTACCAGACATGTGCAGGAGACTAACATAACCTGGTTCTTCCAATGTGTCTCTTACATACCAAATGTTAAATTAATACAGAACTGCCCCGAAACCCCAACATCCTTCCTGCAGAGCATGGAACACGCATCCATGTCAACTCATTACTTCAGGTCACGAGCTGACACGCACGGAGGAAAGAGAGGTGGTTACTGCCGTTCTGTGGTTCCCTCCGGGTCAAAGGCCCAGGAGTTCCTTTCTGAGACACTGCCAGGTAGGTAAAACTAGCTAAGGTTCAGCAACGTGATATTCTGGGTCGTCGAGCAGCTCGTGAATGGCGGACTCTCCCACTGGAGCGAAATGCAAATGATCTCCTGTAGCTCCTCAAACCAGTCCGACCAGATTGCACTCTAGTTAAGAGGGCGGGACGGAGGCGACTGGTACCAGAAGCTAGATCACTGTGGAGCTATTTTCACAAGCTCACTACAGGCACCCAAACGTCCACGCCTCACCAAAGTGGGGTTGGTGTGTTCAGTAGCTCTTATGAAGATCAACCTTAGCCCTCCAAGCAAGGATTCATATTTCCATAATCGCAGATTAGATGACTGTATCTGAAGGTGAGAGTCTCCACCGATATCGGAGAGGGGAAACAGACAGAACAATGCATTCCTGGAATGGCTCCTGGCCTCTCTGCTCATGCCATATGGCTGTGAACTACTCCTCTTGGTTCACAGCACCGCCAGCCAAAACCATAGGAATCGGACCGGATCAGCGTCACGGGCCAGCTAATTGAAATCCTGCAATGCACTCTAATCCAGCACTATTCTTTTGAAGTGCTGCAGATCAGCTGTAGAATTTCTTAATCCTCTCCCCAGCCTCCCAGCACATCTGAAGATGAAATCAGCGCTGTACCTCACAACCGCACGGTGGGAAACTGGAGTATGTAGGAAGTATTAGAAGAGTCAGAGAAGACATCTCTGTCTTTCAAAAACGTCAGATCGGCAGAAATCATACAGAGATCATAGAATATAGTGCTTTATAAGACAAATTAAAGAGCAAAATGTATTTGGGAGGGTTCAGTAGCATTATTAGAAAATCTGAGCTTATTTGCACTGGGGTAAAAGAGGAAATGGAAATAGTGAACATATCACGCCATTAGCATAGCACACTAGTTTACCATTTTAAAGATTTTAAACATGCATTACAATGTTTAAAGGATAAATTCTATACAAGCTATTTTTCCTTAAAAAAACCTTGATTTTGCAAAACAAACAACAAAAACAAAAAACACTGCAGTAGTTAAAAGTTAAGATAGCACATCTTTAAAACAATCGTTGTTTTGACTACGGTGGAAGCGCTAGTGCTAGCTGGGAACCGTCCTGATGCCTTTGATTATATCTCTGTGTTTAATTAAACGTCCTACTCTATCGCATATGAAAAGCTGCAGTTGCAGTTATACAGACAGCCCTAGTTTTGTTTGTTTGTGTTTCTTTGTTTGTCTTACAGGAGCAGACCTGAATTGACGGCTCAGAAAATAGCCGTCACCAGGCAAGGCGGAGTGGAGCGGAGGCGTGAACGTGCGCCGGGTCTTCAGAGATACGGCTGGGCGACATGGGAGCGTGAGCACAGCCAGCACAGCGTGAACACAGCGTGAACACAGCGTGAACCTGCAGGACTCCACGCTGCAGTCCCCTTCTGCAACGCAGCACCGGCAGATGTTTCGTGAGTTTTCCAACGAGACCCTGAGCCCCTCGTTTGACTTTACAGGCGGTCCAACCTCTCGTCATCCTCCTTCACCACCATCGTCCACCGCCCGATTCCCCCTTTTGTGTTTGCTCCTCTTCCCTCTTTGAATGTTATCTCTCTGAAGCAGACTCCCACTTGAGTCCTACCGCTTTAGTGTGGATGATTTAGGAGAAGTTTATGCAGCTAACTCACCTCCACCAGGGCATCTTTACCTTCCACAATTGTTCTGTAAGGGGTTAAGCCCCTCCGGAGGGCTTTGAGGGAGAGAGAGCAAATCCCTTTGAAGGGTGGCTAAGACACACTTTTGTTGGTGTAGGGGGCAGGTTGGGGTGTATATGAGAGATGAGAGTAGAGTAGGGGGGGATCAAGAGGGGTAAAATTTCCCAGCAGCAGCTGCAGAAGTCCTGGGAGGGGGGGTGTTACTCTCTTAAACTAGTCATGGCACACGGAAAAAGGCAAATTGTGCCAATGGAGCCAATGGTTTCACCTTTTCTGTCGTCTGTCTTGAAGGATGGTGCAAACCTGGCAACCTCCAGACAGCGTCTTCACACTGAGATGAGTGTAAACTGTTAGCTAGGTTACTACGCATGCATATGTGCCAGTAGGCAGGAACGGAGAAAATACGCTGCCTCTGGCTCGCAGTACAAAGCTATTTTTGTAAGTGAAAACAAGGTTAAACAAATATATCCTGAAACGCACAGTGTCTGCCTCTGCGAGAACACACGACTATAGCAGCACAGAATAATGTGGGAGCTGGACAAATCGTAGCTGTCAGCAAGACACTGGCTACATATAAACCTGGAGGGAAGTTCTAATACCCAGAAATGCAAAGAAAATACCAACATGCTGCTACTTATGATAAATTGAACAAATCTGGAGGTTTTGTTCTGAAATTCCAGAAAGAGAGAAATAAATATGCATAGGGTGTAAAGATTTAAATCCGTAATTAGTGAGCCCCAAACTTCAAAGTGAGGTAGGACGATTGTTTCTAAAGGAGAAAAAAACGTGTAACCTAAGAATAATTGGGTGTAGTGGAAAAACAGCCTCAAGCGTTCACTCACCACAGAACCTCAAATCAAATATCGCCTCATTTTCAGCCAGCAACTACAT
The DNA here is from genome assembly GCF_052324685.1 of Brachyhypopomus gauderio. Lineage (NCBI taxonomy): Eukaryota > Metazoa > Chordata > Actinopteri > Gymnotiformes > Hypopomidae > Brachyhypopomus > Brachyhypopomus gauderio. Next base: position 39,719,397 of record NC_135213.1, read on the forward strand.
TCCAGAGGAATTCATCTATCAGAGAGGATCTTCCAAATGAGTCTTCCAATCACGGAGATTCTTGAAATAGCATTTTTTTTGCACACTTTGGCATAAAAATATCTAGAATTCAAAGCGTGACTTATATGCCAGAACTCTACCTATAGCATCCATGCACTGAACGTGTTAAACTTCAAAGGAGACGATCAAAAGACACATCGCTGGAGAAGCAGGGGAATTCTGGTCTGCGTCTTCTCACCGAGCTTCATCTACAGGCCGAATTCAGAGGCTCACCGGAGAAGCAGTGACGAGCCACTGTGCATACAGATGTGAGGAGCACCACGCAGGGTTGGTGCTCAACCTTCCTGCCATTCCTCTCTGCTCCAGAGTTTCCACAGATTCAAGCAGAATTTTAAGGCTTCTAGGAGAGCGAAGGACTGAAGATCAACAGCACTGACATAAACAGCAGCTCATAGAGTTTCCAGAGGATTAGGAGTACTGCATGATATTTGGAGGCAGTGGTGGGGATGAAATTAAATATAAAAAGTACAATTTTCATTAATTCCAAAAAGAAAAACGTCTAGAATGCTTATGAATTTGCTTTGACTTGTTGAGCCAAGCAAAGTTGAGAACACCACAGCAGGCATGGAAACAGGCCGGATAACACGCTGGAGAATTTGTGATATACTCACAAAGAATAGCAGTGGGTTGACAGCAGGGAGCCAGAGAGGCCCCTTCAACAGACAAACCGAATACATCTGCTCAGGAAAGTCCTGAAACGCACCACAAGAGGAGCTAATTAGCATCCAAATCTGACACTGAATTCACCATCTCGGCTTATGAAAACCGGGTTTTCGTTTATATATGACTGGGACGCAGAGCTGGGCCCCTTTCACAAAGGCCAACTGCAGACAAGAGTCTTCCTTTAAATTCACATTATTATTGAAATATTTGAAAAAGTCAAAGTAGGGCATATGCCTGCAGATTAGTGTAATGTATTACATACTAGCCAATTTCCAAGCTAAAAATGAAAGCTAAAATCACAGAAGCACACACACACACACACACACACACACCAGGCAGAGATCTTGTGCAAGTCAACCATGCGACTAACGCGAAGCATAAACTTAACTAAATAATTCAAAAAGAGCATAAGTAATGGAGAGAGTAGGGCACCCTGCTCACACGCTCCAGCGCGCTGCGCAGACACACACACACACACACACACACACACCACATGTCTTCTCCTGCGAGGCCCTTCTGCCATTGAGGGCTCAGTCACCAGAGGCACACAAAGCAGACGGATGAAGACGCAGTGTTCTGCTGTCTCTGCTTTGAGCTGACTCTCTGACTAATGGAGAGACAGATCAGTGCATGGAGACCTGACCAGCGAGTAGCTTTCACTGGGCTGGCTCTCCTTTGTCTGCCCCCCCCCCACAATCCCACTGTACTGTGATAAACAGGGATGGGTTTTGTGGAAACCCTGCAGTCATGCATAGGAGCACTTACCCCCCCCCCCCCCCCCACCCCCGCATATACACCCCACAACCCATTAAAGGTCGGACTTCCATAGCAAAGGCAGGACGAAGAGTCTTTGCAAAACAAAAAAATGTAAAAATAGTGAGGGAAAAATGAAAGATAACAGCAAGATTGCAGACGAGATAATGTGCTTGCTAAATATGAGTGGAGGAGCCAGGAAGCCACCAAGCCAATTCTGGTGGAAAGAAAATAAAATGTTTAGGAGATATTTTAATAGGACTCCATCCTAACACAAGACACAGGGCCTAGCATAAAAAGAGCTGGCATATCTGGAGAAATGGCTGAACACTAAATGTCACGTAGGGCAACGCCCCCTCTCGTAGCTGTCACTCTGGGTTCCCTCATGTCTGTATTCCCTGCCTGTTTGTCCCGCCCTACTCGTTGTCTCCGTGATTCCTCGTTTGTTACCACGCCCCGTGTCATTGTTATCACCTGTTCCTTGTTTCAGTTCTATGTATTTAAGTCCCGTCATTCCCCCAGTCGAGTCATCCGTGGTTTTGTCTACTCTGTCGGTTTGTGTTGGTTCACACTGTCATTGTACTTAGTCCTGATCGCCCGTTGTTCTCTGTTCTGTGTTACCCTGCCTTGATTTTGTTTTACCTGATTCGTTATGCCCCTGTATTTGTCCCACCTTGATGGCTCTCCCGTTACGACCCCCGCTTGTGACAACGACTCTGCATACGGTATGTCCTTTAATAAAATATCTCGCTCTTCTCAGCATTTGTGTCCGTCTCTTCGCTCCGTTGCGCATGCAACGTTACACTAAAAAAGAAAAATACACAAAAAAAAAAACCTAAAACCCCAAAAAAGAAATGACAGAAGCAGCGTCTTTTGAGCAAACTATGAGCACTTAATCGGGCCACCACAGTCAACCACTCGTGTCCATGACAGCTTTAGGTGGCACGGACATTAGCGTATGTAACCTGAGTCTGAGGGTCAAGATGCAGGAGTCAGCTTGTGGAGGATCACACTACGAACCTGAGTGCACACCTGCAGAACACTCCTCACACCTGCAGAACACTCCTCACACCAGCAGAACACTCCTCACACCTGCAGAACACTCCTCACACCTGCAGAACACTCCTCACACCTGCAGAACACTCCTCACACCTGCAAAACACTCCTCACACCTGCAGAACACTCCTCACACCTGCAGAACACTCCTCACACCAGCAGAACACTCCTCACACCTGCAGAACACTCCTCACACCTGCAGAACACTCCTCACATCTGCAGAACACTCCTCACACCAGCAGAACACTCCTCTGCAGAACACTCCTCACACCAGCAGAACACTCCTCACACCAGCAAAACACTCCTCACACCAGCAGAACACTCCTCACACCTGCAGAACACTCCTCACACCTGCAGAACACTCCTCACACCTGCAAAACACTCCTCACACCTGCAGAACACTCCTCACACCTGCAAAACACTCCTCACACCAGTAGAACACTCCTCACACCAGTAGAACACTCCTCACACCAGCAGAACACTCCGCACACCAGCAGAACACTCCGCACACCAGCAGAACACTCCTCACACCTGCAGAACACTCCTCACACCTGCAAAACACTCCTCACACCAGCAGAACACTCCTCACACCTTCAGAACACTCCTCACACCTGCAAAACATTCCTCACACTAGCAGAACACTCCTCACACATGCAGAACACTCCTCACACCTGCAGAACACTCCTCACACCTGCAAAACACTCCTCACACCAGCAGAACACTCCTCACACCTTCAGAACACTACTCACACCAGCAGAACACTCCTCACACCAGCAAAACACTCCTCACACCTTCAGAACACTACTCACACCAGCAGAACACTCCTCACACCTGCATCACTGCGCACACTCATGGCCCCCATGCCAGTATACCACTCACGCTACATAATAACCCTCACACATACCTTCACAGCGACTCTGAACTTGTCATTAGGGGGTTTCGAATGACACCTTTCCGTGTCTCTGGCAGGTATATGGGCTGACGCATGAGGCACACCTGCCCGGGCTGTGTATCGCTATCATAGGGGCGTACGGCTGATGTCACGCAAGGTCACCTGTCACAAAAACACGCGGGACTGCTGATTGTCGGGACCCCTAAAAGGTCTGAACTAATGGCTGCAAATCTCCCCCATTTCTCAAATCTGTCTGAGCTAATAGGTTATGGGAGAGAGAGGAGCAGGCTAATCCATCCAGAGGAGCAGGCTAATCCATCCAGGTGCCAGCCAGATGTTCACACTGTTCGTCTTACTGAAGAGGAGGTGCTGGGAGGTGCTGGACTATGTGTATGAAGGCGCACAGGTCATCAGCAGCATAAAACATAGAGCACAGTCATCCATAACGCAGACAGAACATCTCAGAAAGGTCAAAGGTTCCCTTCGCCTAAATCCTGATGATGCTCATATTCCATCAGTTTCTTATTTCTTCTCGTTTACGTCTTGGCGTTGCTGTTTCCATAACTGACTAAATTTCATTTTTTTGCTCACAGATGCTAAAACATATCTATGAAATCATCCAGCATGTGTGTGATGATCTAAAGACCTTGGCACATGGAGGGGGTCTCACCACTCCTGCTTTTCCCAGATGAACACAAACACAGCCGCCGTCACGCCTGTTAGGAAGCTGCGTTGTTACTGGCTCCTAAAGGCCAAAGCATGAACAAGCTCATTTTTTACGCCAGCAAAGGGCCTTTCACTGCACAGATCGTCTCTACACTGCTCTTATTGTGTGTGTGACACCCCTGCTACTGAAAGCACTGCTCCAATGCAAACCAACTACCAAAATCACACATGGGCTTGGATGTAACAGTAATTCTTTTCTTGTTATGCATGTTGCCTTTGAATAATGCGTTTCCCTCACTACTTAAGCGGCTGGGAATGCATTATTGGCTTACTGTAGTCTCAGAATGTCTCGGTGAGTCTCAGAGTGTCGTAAAGAGCTGGTTTATTAACGAGCGCGTGTCTGCCCGTGTCTGTCGGGGGGAAGAAACCTTCCAACTGTGAATAACAGCAGAGAGATTCATATGCTGAGGCATATGGGTGAAAATGTGTTGTGATACTGCAGCCGCCAACTGGCCCGTGTGACTGGTGCCTTCAGCAGGCCACAAGCACACCGTGCCCCACTGTCAGAAGCCACGGGGATCTTTAAGCCAGCTTTAAGGACATCTTCTAGGCTGTGGATTTGCTCTGCGCAGCCGGCATGCGTGTTTCTGCGGGTTTCCTTCCCGCCGTGTCCTGGAGTGTCTGTGTGGTGGATCTCCTCACACAGCCCAAGACCAGTGACAGGTGGCCCAAAGCTTCCTCACACAGCCCAAGACCAGTGACAGGTGGCCCAAAGCTTCCTCACACAGCCCAAGACCAGTGACAGGTGGCCCAAAGCTTCCTCACACAGCCCAAGACCAGTGACAGGTGGCCCAAAGCTTCCTCACACAGCCCAAGACCAGTGACAGGTGGCCCAAAGCTTCCTCACACAGCCCAAGACATTTCCCTACCTCACACAAGTGCAGAGCTTCAGTGTCCTCACATACAGCCAATGACAAACACGCCCTGCTGACCTCATGCATCTCAGACGGGGTGCAACAGAACCTCCTGCCTGCTCCTACCTTAGAGGGCCAGTACGTGCCCAGGTTCTGGAGGGAAAATGGCCCAGCCATGATTAAACCATCTTCACTCTTCCTTATAACATTGTACCTGCAGTTTAAAAATAACTGGGGAAATTGTATTAAAAACAGGCCATTTGATATCGATATGTGAGATTTTTGATGTCTGATATGTGATATATCTCTGTGGTCATAAACTATTATATATATTATAATCCATAAACCATTAAACCGTTTCTTATATTACAAAGATATACAGACGTCTACAGTAAACGTATACATGGTACAAAAGTACATTGTAATCCTCTGTAAAGAAATACTGCAATCTACTGATCTAATCACTGTAATCTACTGTAAAGGAAAGCTGTAATCACTGTAATCTAAATTACATGTAGATGTGATGTAACTCTAATCCATTGTAAAGGATACTACAGTATACTACAACCTCTCTATACACGATTCCCAACATCCACTTTGATGCTGCTATGGGAATAATGAAACACTAAATGACGAGGAACCTGTTTGGGCTTCTACACACACGATTCAAGAATTTACACTGTCAAGGCAGAAAAATAAACCCTTAAATAATGTTTTAACACGAAATACCAAATGCTATAGTAATGCTAATTCTTGTTTAGCATAGTTGTTATGATGCTTAATCTTACTTTAACTAGTTGTATTAATAGTAGCAGAATCATTATTATAATTTGAATATATCACATATATTGAATATATCACATACATCACATCATGTCAAATGCATGTTATATCATTATATTTGATACTGTATTATACTGTACATACTACTACTACTACTACTAATATTATTATTATTATTATTATTATTATTATTATTATTATTATTATTATTATTGACCTTTGAATCAATTATAATTTCCAGTCATAACATTATTTTAGAATACTGATGAATCTGCAGGAATTGACTGACTATGTATTCACTGAAAGGGTGAATACAAGACACCATACAATACAATACACGCAAAGCTACTAAATAAACTTATTTTAAACGCCCATATTATCATCGTGGAGATAACCCATATCATCACTCTCACACTTATCAGCAGATGTAGAGATCAAACTCGCATTCACTACTTACTATGAGTACAGCTAATTCTAGAGCTGAATCCGGATGACGGGTATACACGGTATGTGAATATATAAAGTAAGGAAATAAATGCTGTTATTACTAAAAAATGTTTTTTAATCAAATACCAAAAGGACCATCATGCCTGCGTGTTTGGTATGAACCACACAAAGAGCTCAGATAAATAAAACGCTTGTATTTGCGCTATGAAAACATGTTGCAGTATGAACCTAAACCCAACTGATGTATTCACTGTTAGTGTAAATAATCCGGTTATTAGCTCCATGTTATCAAATATATGAAGACGAAGCAGAATAAATCACAGCATGTTGACACATGTAGATGGAGGTTCAGACCCAACATTGGTCCATAACTCAAAAATTTTCACGCTTTTAGCACCAGTTTTTGTTCACACCGGTATAGTTTTACTTCCCCCAGTGAGAGACGTGGGGAACCAGTATAAATACCTGCCACCCCCTACCTAACATGTCCCGGACTTTTGGATCAAACATACTGGATCAAACATACTAGATCAAACACTTAATCCACTTCCCAGTTAAACACAACCTATCGGTTCCGTCGTAGGAGCTCTGCGTGGTTTGGGTTTCTCCACACACGTGTGGTGTGATTGTTCTGACCCACACATCCCAACACTGACGCAGATTTGAAGGAGATGGTTTCTTACCCGCGCGGCTCGGTTCTGTCCAACTTTAGTACGGTCTCTCCTCCAAGCAGACGGGTCAAACGCGTACATCCATGTCTGTGGTGTCGTCCGTACACTCGGTGCTGTATGTCTGTCAAAGGTGTGTGTGTGTGTGTGTGTGTGTCAGTCCCCCGTTACACACCGGGTCTTGGGGAGGCGGGATCAGTGCGGGCCAGAACCGTCCCAGAACACACCAACCTGACACTCACATGAGCGCATGTGGTCTGTGCAGGAACACCTCACACACACACCTCACACACACACACACACACACACACACACACACACACACACACACACACACACACACACACACACACACACACACACAGTATACAATTCTGATGGTTTTGGTTCAGCCTGACCGGGTCCTCGTGTTTGGGTTATTCTGTATATATTACATCTTATCACATCATGGCAGTCTTGTAAAAACTGACCTCGAAGGGGGAAATCAGGTCGTGGGGATCAACTGGGCTTTTTCTTTTGATGAATTAAATAAGGTCGGTTATCGTTACATTATTTCGCTACAGAGGAAATAAATATACGATATTAATGTACAGGCGCACAGATGGGGGTAGTTACACGAGCATTACTAGCATTTTCTTTTAAATATAAAACATGATTTTCGTTTGAATTGCTCGTTGAAATATTTACTAAAAATCGAGATCGATAATTAAGTTACAACTAAATAAACTCTCACCTGGGAGTTAAAATAAAATTACAATATATCTTCGGCTGCACGGAGTGTGTGTGTGTAATTCATCTAGCCATTAGTTTAATGATTTAGGACAACTTGAAATGCAGGATGAAGCAACATTGGGTTTTTGCACAGTACGTGAACATTTCACTTAAATGTTACGTGTTTAAGATTGTGTACCACACAGACTCATAGTTGAACACGTGTGTCCCTGTGGCAGGTTTGGAGGTGCAGACTCACTACACAAACACTGCGCACTCTTCTCCAGGAAGTCCGTGTTGTCATCTGTGGTCAAATAGATCAAATTCATATATTTCTTTATCATGTGCAATTTTTCTGCCTATTGTATTCCACGTTTAACTGCATACTTTTCAGACACTGAAATAATGAATGTGGTCTAGAGCTTTTAGTTCGCGAAGTTTCAAGGTGACTTCCCTGAGGCTGGAGTGCACAATTGAAAATATGAACCATTTTCTCACCAGGAGGTAAATGATGTGTGCGGTGTGGGGAAATATGCACCATGGAAATATAAAAAGACCAAAACATTAGTCTTTCCAAAACACCAGGAGCATTAAGGTCTGGGTATGTTTAAAATAAAATCAAAGTATAAAAAGAAATGGCACATAATAACATACAGAAAGAACGAATTCACTACCAATACATAATAGTGGAGTGTTCTGTGGCTGGGGTGTGTTGTGCTCACTCAGACTGCTAAAAGAAAACTTATAATATCCAGATATATTTATAAACACAGTTTTAATCTTTAAAAAATGTTATATACATTGATCTTTGACCTTTTTATGTGTTGGTTACTTGTTATCAACACATATTTTTCAAAAACACGAAAAGCAGAATTTTTAAGGACCCTGTGATTGACACTTTGGACCACTAGTTATCAAATGAAAAGATATTCCACAGTACCCAAAACTACCCATGAACACATCTGGGATGATCGTATTTTTACATTAAAGAATGTCAGAACTCTGTACAAATTTCACGCATTGCTGAGCTCCACTTAAAGTGTAGATCATAAAATCCTGTGGTTTTGCCCATAATTACGACCTCCTGTGGCAAGATGGGGTTTCACGTAATGGGCAGAAGGCATAGCAAAGCACCAGATAAGGATGTAAGGATGACTTTACCCTGGGATGAAGGAATGAGGGGGGGGGGGGGGGTCAGGATCAGACAGGGAGGAGTGGGCAGAGACTGAATTATAGAAAATGTTCAAAAAACATATTTCTTCAGCTGAAGAGTGAAGAGTGTTTAATTACCCTGACCTGTTTATTTGTTACAGCACACAAACACCATCAAAGAACATCAGAGTCACTGAAATGTCTCAGTATTATAAATAGATCAGCTGGAAAATCCACATAAGCATGAAACAGTTTTAGCTCATCTCAGCACAGCTATTTGTAAGGCGTCTCTCTGAAGTGACTGAACCAGAACTCCAGAAAGCGAATCATATATGAGACTTTATTTGGTTTCATTGACCACACTCACACGTGCTGGGAAGAGCTGGAACATGATGAAGAAAAGTATCTCCAGTCAGTCTGGACCACAGATGCATGTGGTGGTTAATGGTTAAGGATGAACTGAGTGATCACATGGCTGTATAAAACCCATATTTATCTGAATGCAGAAATGCAGCAGAGCGCAGGATTCATCCCGCACGGCCGTTAGCCCGCGGTCTACTGGACGGCACCGTCCACAGACGTACGGGACTTGCTGAAAGCAAGAAAAAGATCAGGCCCATTATCAGTGGACGGCCTGTCCATCACGAGAGACAATGGCAACAGTGATGAGTATGTAGGTGAGGACAGAGGCCCTTTCAGGAGGACAGGACGGACACAGAATCTTTCCGACCATTAAGGAGAAGAGAAGAGTCTAAGTGCATTCCCTGCATGACCAGGACAGCCATTACACACACCCGTCCACAACGAATCTGCTCGCATATTACGTTTCAGTTTAATCTAGAGCAAAGTCTGCTGACCTTCGATATTAAGCACTCAGAGAGATGAAGGAAGAAAACATTTTGCTGGTCATCTTATTCTGACCGTCTGGGGAGAGTGAATATGTGCTGTAGAGTGATAACAGGGACACAGAGTGAGGGACGTGTCTAGACCCTCAGGGGTCAACGCCAGCTCTCTGGTTTGCTACAGGGTTGTTTGAATCCTTAAGTGGTTCATTACTTTATAGGTTTGACACGCGTCATGAGACCTGAGTACAACACATTTTCTGCACGTGTATATGTGTGTGGAGTCTGTGTTTATTTGTTCGGATGAATCAGAGGGAGAAAGAAAAGGAAGATGTGGATCGATCATAAAATGTGCTGTTGACATTCCTCTGCTAGGACAGGCCAGCGTTCACCCCACAGCCTTCCTGTGCTTGTACTGACCCTGGGATTCACATGGGCCTGCACACGGCCCAACGCCCTCTCTGATAGCGCCGTGTTCCCCTCTCGTTCCGCCTGGTTTCAGTGAGAATCGATGAGGACGATCAGGTAAAATCTACTGTTCTATTGTGGTCCAGAGATCCTCAGGTGGAAACAGGCAAATGTTTAACAGAATTTACACGGATTACGGTTTATTATGTTTATCTTGTTTCTTAGGGGCAGGCTCTTATCTAATGATAAATATAAAAAAATGGAAAAGGAAATTTTCCTTCCATTATTTATAGAAAACAGCAACTTAAGATTCCTTTTCCATTTCTGTTTACAGTATTTAGTATTTTACTGAGCATTTGATTAATAACATGCGACATGCATCATTGCTCATAATGTACTGAAACAATGTCCTGTGTGTGACATGTATTTGTTTCCACAGTTTTTGCTTCCTGAACGTTATCATATCAAATATCCACTATTCCTGTGGCATGCACCTAACAAACACAGACAGAGACAGCTCACGTGACACAAAAGGTGTGCAAGCAGGTTCTGACATGCTCGGGTTCTGACACGTTCGGGTTCTGCCACACTGTTGTAGTTCAGATCATGGCAGGTTCGTAGTGTTTGCTGGTTGGTTTGGGTGGCCAGGCCGTGCCTGCAGGACCAGCCCTGACAGCTCCGGGCTCAGTTAGAGGCTTTGAGAGCTCTGTTCTGCACAGGGCTATCATCAGACCTTCATCTCATCCATCAGCACCTGCGTCTTTAAGGACTGTACTGCTCATCCTCATCAGTCTCTCCTCCTGAAGGAGACATGCTGACATGTCCACCCATGATGTGTCTTTGTCCTTTATGTGTCAATCATCCCTTCAATTTCTGCCTTCCCCCACCCTCATAATCCCAAAATGTTCACATGGTGTCCTGGTTCACATGTGGTGGAAGGAACCTCCCAGCAGTACTGAAGACTCGACTATTTGTGGAGTATTTAAATGACCACCAATCCGTCACTCATGAAGACGACAGATTAACTGAACACTTATTAACTGCACTTATTTTTTGGTATTGTTATATTCAAGATTAACTGCTATATGGTATAGCACTTACTTCTGCTCACATTAGTTCTTATTTCCATACTAAATAAATAAAATCAATAAAAGTAAATAAAAATATATCTTTCCAAAAAGGCCAGTCTTAATCATTAAAGTGATAATGAATGGAAAATAATCCATGTAACTTTTCAAGGAGACGAGAACTTCATGTACTTTGAACTGATTGAAACCTCATTATATTTTGTGAGAAACTGCTTTGACAGGTTCACATTTATGTTCTGTTCCGTTTACACTTCTCACCCCGTAAAGAGCCCGAGCTGATGGTGTGAATGGTAGCTGTGTCCACGCTGCGGTGCCGGTGAGAGTGATTACTTACGCACACAAGAAGGTGCGAGATTCCATCACTTCCTCTCTCCCCACGGAGGAGACTCCTGGAGTGAGGAGCTGTGGAGGATCACAGAGCTCGTTGGACATGCATGAGCCGCTGCTTTGAGCTTCATGTTTACACAGCACCACAGGGGTTCTGCCCTGACTCAGAACCACAAGCAGGACTGCTGGACTCCATCTTGAAGGTGGACTAGAGAGTCTCGAACCTCCCTGATGGAGCTCTGGGGTCTCTGATGACCCTCAATGAGTTTAACATAAGTACCACCTGCCCCTCCACATGCGATACAGGAGGACAGTAAAGACTTTCCATAGGCATAAAAACCTTTCAGGTGAAAAGAACCTGGAGGAGTGTGAAGACCACACTGGTGCCACGTTCAATGTTCATGGCACACTGGTGCCATGTTCAAGCCATGTTCTGCTAAATGCCATAAATGTAAATGTTCACATGTTCACCAGTCCCAGATGCTAAGGCTGTAACATGAATGAATTAAGACATATTTGACCAAAGGTCGATTTACAATAAACATACACAACATAGCCAGATAAACAAACCTGTTGTACAGGGATTGAGCATTTTAAGGAGTTTGTTGTAATTAATTAGAAAATACTACCCTGACGAAATAATTCTTTTGTGGTTGTACTGTAGGTGTAGTAGTAATGCAAACACACGTATCCAAACCTCGGCAGAGACGTGCATGGAGTATATCCTCACTGCATCTTTGAATGAACAATGTTAGCCAAACTATATTGAAAAGATTGACTTTGCTTTGTCTTTAAATGTCAAATGGACTGTGGTTTGACCTGTCTTGAAGCTAATCTGCTCGCTCTCTCTCTCTCTCTCTCTCTCTCTCTCTCTCTCTCTCTCTCTCTCTGCCCTCTGTCAGGGAACTCTCCTGGTCATTAGTGTATTTGTAATTGTTAATTGTGTTACTAGGAGCCAGTGAGAGACACAGGGCTGTTTTTGAGCACAGGCTTAGCCGCGATTCGGACGGCTCAGGTCCTCGTAGCAGAACAAAGTGGCGAGATCTTTTTGAAATGCCGCCTGCAGCCAATTAGCACAGTGAACTCTGCCCCACTCACTCAGTTCCACTCGCCGTCACACAGCAAACACGAGTACACAGTGTAGCCGGGGCAACGTGCTTCCATTACGGACCTGATCTAATCACTGAATAAGGCCAAAGCAGAGGGTTTAGTTGGGTTTAAACAGAACTGGACTCAAAGAGGTCCATATGTGCTCAGCATGGCCTGGTTGGAAACCCCCTCTCTGTTTGTGTTAGACATGGGTTCATCAGAGACAGCTAATTCATATAAAGCAACCACGTCTGTTGACTTAGGGTCATGGGTCACACCAGCTTCTGGTTCCTATTGAAGTCCTAAAACTATGGTATACAAAAAAAAAACAATAAATACAAAAACAAACAAACAAAAAGCAATATTTTCATTTATGTCAAACAGTAACAGGCTTAGTAATTTTCATTAGCATTTTTTCCTCTCCAGTATGTAAAATAGCAAGCACAGGTTCCTTTAGAGATTTAAGTTTTGCATGTCTGTCCTACAGACGCAGGAGTAACGTCTGCAGTGGTGCTGGTTAGGTGTTAGATGTGGAAGCTCATAGCTCAGTGTAACAAGCACCCTTCACTTCAGGGCCAGTCTGTTATGGAGATAATAGCACCATGAACTTCAACAAATCTTAAATATATGTGTGTGTATGCGTGCGTGTGCATGTGCGTGTGCGTGTGTGTGTGTGTGCATGTGTGCGCGCGTGTGCGTGTGTGTGTGTGTAGGTGTGTCTGCGTGCGTGTGTGTGTGCGCGTGCGTGTTTGTGTGCGCGTGCATGTGTGTGTGTATGCGCGTGTGTGTGTGTGTGTGTGTGTGTGGGGTCCAGAGAGAGAGCAAACAGCAACAGCCACCAGTCCTTGTGAGACTAACGGTGACTGGGACAAGATCCGTGAGTGACAGACTCCACGCCTAATAAAACCAGAACAAAGAGATCCAGCAGCCGGACACACACACACACACACACACACACACACACACACACACACACACACACACACACACACACACACTCACACTCACAGAGGAACAGGAGCCACACACACACACACACACAAGAACAGGAGCCACACACACACACACACAGGAACAGGAGCCCCACACACATACGTAGACACACACACACACTTTTTTGTTACTAGGTTTGTTCCACTCAGGCAGACGAACAGTAGTACAAACACCCACAGACTGTTCCAACGCTGAATGCTCACTTGATACAATGATACATTTAATCCACACACACACACACACACACACACACACACACACACACACACACACACACACACACACACACACACACACACACACACACACACACACACACACGAGCTGCTACCCTCAAACATGTACACCAATTTAATTTCCTCCTGAAACTTCTGTGGAGAGAAAGGCCATATGTCATGTTTAGTCAGACATCCCATTTGTTTAGACAGAACAGCTCCAAATGTCCATGCCAACTGTCCTCTGGGACTGTCCCCTGTCCCCTGTGGGAGACGACTTCTCCCTCATCAGCTCTTCCAATAACATATACAGCAGCATGACGAGTTTTGCTGGAAATAATATATAAATGTAAATAATACATCTTATCTTAATATCTTATGAACTTAAATATTAACTTATGAAAACAATGTCACATGACTGTATTTTTCTTGTTTTTGTTTTTATTCTAAATTCTTTGCTTGTTTCTGTCTCTGGCGAGTTGAATGGCGAGTCTTCTTAACCCAAACTTTTCATTGCATTGTTGACCTGTGTTAACTTGCATATGACAAAGAATTCAGATTCAGATCCTTCTGAATCTATCTGACTGTATAAGTAAACGGATTCACTCATCAGTTTTACACTAGAGCTTCTTTCAGCATTCTGACCCTGCGGTGAACGCCGTGACCTTCAGCTGACAGCACTCAGCACAGGTTTCATAACGCCCACCACACACACGTTCATTAAAACATTCCTCAGTTGATTGTACATGTACTGCATTTTTGATTTTCTGAATGAGTCCGTTATGTGTGTCATACCTCTATCAAAAAATCACCACAGTTTCATTCAACAGACTCTGAAACTGAAAGAGGTATTTTATGACATTCTCTTAATCCTCTGTGAACGGATTTAAGTAAAACTCATCAAAGAAATGAAAGCCATTGCATGAAAGTGATATTCTCAAAGTAATATACACGGACAGTAAAACCATAATCACTGGATCCAAACAGCCTGTGTAACTATGCACAAAGTTTCATCACTTTCACTACAGAAACCATGCAAGAAAATTAAGCAATAATATTAAATGATGGGGCAGTCATGGTCTGGTGGTTAGTGAACCAGTCTTGTGACTGAAGGGTCCAGACCTGAAGCCATGACTGAGGTGCCCTTGAGCAAGGCACCGGGGTAGGGCTGCCCACCGCTCTGGGCATGTGTGCACCACAGCGCCCTAGTAATCACTAGTGTGTGTGTGTGTGTGTGCACCACAGCACCCTAGTGATCACTAGTGTGTGTGTGTGTGTGTGTGTGTGTGTGTGTGTGTGTGTGTGTGTGCACCACAGCCCCCTAGTAATCACTAGTGTGTGTGTGTGTGTGTACCACAGCCCCCTAGTGATCACTAGTGTGTGTGTGTGTGTGTGTGTGTGTGTGTGTGCGCACCACAGCCCCCTAGTAATCACTAGTGTGTGTGTGTATGTATGTGTGTGTGTGTGTTCTCACTTCACAGATGGGTAAATGTGGACTACTTCTGATTCATTATCCCCCCAAACGTAGTATATTGTATATGTTTTTAGATCTAAAGAAGGAGCCACCATGTTCTTCAAAATGTATTTTATTTAAAAATACTGTCAATTTTCATTAAATTAATGTATTATTACTGATCCATATCATCACTGGTAAAAAAGAAACAACTCCACAGATATTCAGTGCACAATAAAAGTTAAACATCTTCTGTAGTTTATTACTACACCACTACCACAGTAAACCAACTCGATTCTTTGTGCGGTACCTCTGAAGTAGACCGTTATCAATAAACATTAAAACACCTACTCACAGACAGAGAGGCTGCAGTCAGTTGGCATGTAAAGGTGTCCAACCCCCTCCACACCCCCATCAATGGTCTCTTCTGGTGACCCCTCCACACCCCCATCAATGGTCTCTACTGGTGACCCCTCCACACCCCCATCAATGGTCTCTTCTGGTGACTTCCACATTGTTTTGAAAGCTATGACGACATTCTCGTTGTCTTCATGCTGTAGTGCTCAGACACTTCATGCTCCCATGGACCCTTCGTCCTGAACTTGGGCTTCAGTACGCTCGATACAAACCCAATGAAGCATTACTGAGGGGAAACATTCCCCTCACAGCTAAATAATTCACTTCCTTTCTTCTGTCCTGTTTAGTATGTCATTGGCAAGTGGTTGTCACTGGCAAAGTTTGCCATTCCACTGGCAAAGTCTCGTTGATTTCTTGGTTTGGACCTCAGCGTCTATTGGCAGAACCGTCGGTTCAGTGAGACGGCGTCTCTTTTCCCACCGACTGCCTCCATTGGTCCGTTAATATGGCTGCGTGACGATTACGCCGTCTCCTTGACAGACTTGATCCTCACGAGCAACTCAACAAGTTCTCCCGTGTCTACCGCCAGCACTGCCTCCATACCGACCTGGGAGCTCTCTTCATGCCGAGGACCCTTCGAGTGGGCCCGCAAGCCCACGTTTCTGGGTGCAGTACAGGTCCTCGTGGTCAGTGTCACAACTGGAATAGTGCCACGAGGGCTAGACTGATGAGCAGCGTGTAATCCCATCGGCCACCACCGGGAGCAGCAGATCCGAAGGCCAGACCCCGCACAAACACTGCATTGGTGTAATTAGTGGGAAGTTCCACGTTACACGCCAAACCTTCACAGCACGAGACACACTCCTGAAAGAGAAGGAGACACAAAGTCCAGGTGATAACAGACAGGATTATTAACAATATCAAACAGAAACTCGGCATCACATTACATGGGTATTAAAGATGTGTATAATGTATATAAATGTGTATTGAGCAGTAAGATTTGTAGATATATTAAATGAAAAATGGGTTGCTCCATGAATAATTCATATCTGCACGAGAGTTCATGTGTTTGTGTGTTAACTCAACGTGGTGTGTGTGTGTGTGTGTGTGTGTGTGTGTTAACTCACCGTGTGGATGGGGTGTGTGTGTTTGTTAACTCACCGTGTGGTGTGTGTTTCCATGACGACTGCAGCCCGCTCTACTGCAGTCCTCTAGCCCTGCACACCGTTTAGTCACAAACTTGGTTTTCCCACGAGGCCCAAAGTGATGTACTGTCATACAGTACTGTGTATCTGTAGGAACAGTACAGACAGATATACACACACACACACACACACACACACACACACACACACACACACACACACACACACACACACACACACACACACGGACCCTGAGCTCCCTGTAGATGTGCTGTGAGCACTAGAAGGGACGGGGACTGTATCATGGGGAATGTGATACGTCCTGCATCAAGCCGGGGTCCCTCACCTTGAGGACACCACTTGTCTTCAGCCCAGCGATTGCAGCTGTAGTTGTCCAAGGCCTGCTCACACGTGAAGCACTTGAAGCTTCTGGGATACGGGGTCGCTGCACAGGTGTGTGAGTTGGAGACACATCAGAGTGTGTCCAGACACAGGTAAGACCATGCCAGGGCACGGTGTAAAAATACTACTGGCCCGCGTGTGGTTTACACAGTGTTAAAGGCTCTTTGTTAGGACTTAATCTTCCAGCGTTATGCTGTGGAAGCTTACGTGAAACTGGATGAGACAGAAAAAACCTCCAACTTCCAAAAGTAAACCTCAGCCACTCACCTCCCTCTGGGGGCCTGATACTGTAGAAGTTGATGCCGTCGCTTCTGACGGCAGCAGAAAGCAGGCCGGAGGTGACCAGGAGGTAGACGGCCGTGGCAGTGGTCATGCTTACGCAGGCTTTGGAGAGGCCACGTCTGAAATGAAGACACACCGGTGAAGACAAAGACGTCGTCATACCGTGCCTTACGTTCACAAGCACTTTAATGATTTCCACACGGTCATTCGGGGCTTAAAATGCACTCGGAAAAGAGATGAAGAAGGCAATAAAAGTCCCCATTTAGGTAAAAAGCCCTTTAGTGGTTAAACTCAAGTCTACACTGGGATTAGCATCATGACCCTTTCAGAGTAAGGGCCCTTTAGCCCAGACCAACATCCAGGCCTCCAGTACAAAGCATGGAGGTGGTTTAATGGGATCAGGCAATGGCAGTGCCAAACGTCCCCAAACAAACCGTTTACGTGCAACGAAATACAGACACCAGATGTCAAACAAGACAAATAAGCCTCAAGTTTGAACCAGACGATGACCATGCGTGGCCTTCAAACGAAGATGGCCAGACACGCACTTCATGCCACTTGAAGCAACAGCCAACAGTGCCTTGGTTTGGCTTGACAGTTCACATAAGCTGCAACATTAACCTCAAACAAGAGAAGAAACACACATCGAATACAGTAAACAAAGGAAACAAGCAATATGAAGAGAAAGATCACCAAGAGCCTCTGAATGACCCAGTAGTAATTACTTGATGTTTTCATCCGAGCATCGTTCAGCTCTTAGAACTGATTCCTTCGTTTGATTTGACCAAGTTAGAAATATAAAATAAGAGAAAGTGAGGGTTAATAAGCTCCTTCACTGTCATTTCAGGCTATATCAGATCTCCAGATCAGAAAGTCCCCCTAATGCACCCTACTGGGTGAGAAACTGTTGATTCCCACATCATAACCCCCCCTGCACTGTCAGTCAGGTTATTCGGTCTCAGTTTGTTTGAAACGTCACATTTTAACAGGCAAAATTAAATCAGGCATCAGTAATCAAGGCAGAACTCTAGCTATACAGAATACGGACGCCGGAAAGATGATGAAGGGATGAAAATAAAGTCACTGAGTGACAGAAGTGATCTTAGCACCGCACAGACACCTGAGGTGGACTGTGTTTGGAATGATGTTTAATGTTAACACATCTGACCAGCAAAGAAGTAGAACAAGCGTGACCTTTTGACCTTTCCCTGGCTTCAGGAAGCGTGATCTGAATCTCATGCACATGTTCACCAGTATGAAGTTCAGCCTTTCAGGCCACATTTGCCTCTGTTGGTATTTAATTAGCGTCATCATGGATCATGAAGTAATCCACGTTTATGTTGATGATGTCCACTTATACTCAGCAGTTAATTCTACACACCGGGTTCACTGTTTACACTGTGTTTGCTACCAAGAATCCAGTTGCCATGGATTACATCATTCCTTTTGATTCCTGTTAGTTAAAACTAAATTTGCTGGGTAAACGTTATGGTAAAACTGACCCGATAACAGATCGCAAAAAAACATCAAGACTTCTCATTTTGTCATGTTCAAATAAAGTGAAAAACGCCACCAGCTGAATGAGGTCGTGTGAAAGTACACACAAGGAAAAAGCCCCTAATCATTATGGGCATGGACACACGCTTAAAGGGACAGGAACCTAAACGCAGACTTGTCCTGTGAGGAGGGAGACGTGTGCACTGCGTCCCCTGTCCCTGCTCCACCACGTCCCCCCGGCTCTATGTGGGGGCAGATAAGTGTTGTGAGCCCCGGGCTGTTCATTAAGACTGGATACAGCAGCCACTCAGTCTGAACCATCACGCTCTAACACCCCCTCACAGTGTGGCCTGGAGGGGGCGCTCCAGGGTGCTGCCCTCAACTGCTCCTCATACATATCGCTTTGCTGCGTTCGGGAGCAGACGGCACATCTGAGTTCTCTCTCTGTGCGCTTCTTTAAGCGAGGCCAGTGTTTGCAGTCCCCGCACGCTGTGATAAAGAGTGGCGTGACTCTCCCTAGACCTCCGTTCAGACAGACTCACTGCAGCTTTGATCAACAGGTAGTTTTGTCATGTTAAATCAAATAAATCTAAATACTGACCTTAGCATAAATATCAGTGGGACGCACGTCTTAGACACACGTGTCATGGACACATGCCTTGGACACGTGTGCCTTATCTCTATACACAACAAGTGCTTCTAAGCACAGACAGAAGTGTTTTTGAATTACGTCGTTGACAGTGATTGCTTGAGAGCCCTGGCAGGATAAACAGACTAAGGGCACTTAGCACTCACAGGTCAGCAGGACCAAGATCTTCTCAGCACAGAGCGAGACACATGCTGGGGTAGGTGGTTCTTACGGAGTCTTCAGCTGACCTTCTACCACACACAAGCCTTCAGAGCACACTGCCTAAACACAAGAATGGCTGAAGTGTGGCCTTTAAGCTCTGAAGAGGACCCACGAGCGTTGAAGAGCGGTGTCAAATAAAGCAATTACTGCATTAGTGCTTCTGGACACTAATGGAAGACCAGCAACAAAGGAAACTGGACATTGGAATTTATATCAGGGGCCTAATTGCTTTGTCATGCTGGTACTGGAAAAGGGTGGAATGTAAACGGGTCTCGGAGACGTTGCTGCCCGACAGGTTTGAAGGCTGACAGGAACACCTCCTCTGTGTGCTGCAGGAACTATCTGATCTTTGGCCTGGATCGTCCCACTGGCCAGACGGCCCAGACAGCCCAGACAGCCCAGCCGGACGTCTGAGTAATAGTCTCCCTCCGCAGACGCGGTAAAATGAGCACACTGCTGCTCGTCTGTGTCTGTGGGCATGTGGAATGTCAGGGCTTTGTAAAACATTTGGTAACAACAAAGCCTGAACTTCCAATGATAATACTTTACCAAATAAAATACCCCTGGCTAAATTACATAAACAAGCAAGACATGCTAGTTTTATAGCTTACAGAAGCACAGGACTGCTTTAAATGGGAAAAAAGCCAACAGTGTAAACACTTCATAGCAAATCAGAAATGTATCCATATCCAGATTGCGTGAAACAGAGTCTTACCTTAATGCCATGGAGTTAAACATGAAACCGTGAAGCGTGAGGACAGAGCTCTAGGATGAGTGAGACAGCCTTGCATGAGATTCTCTAATGAAGGAGAAAAGAGCCTGAGAGCCAATTTCCCTTTTCAGCTCCGGCCTTACAGGGTCGCAAAGGAGTCAGTGACCCTGCAACTTCCTGAGAATACAGGGTTCTGATTGGTTGACTGGACTTGGTGGGAGCCTGGGCCCCCTGTGTCAATTCAGCAGGCAAGTGTAAAGCCAGTAGGTATAACCCAGGTAATTACCCCCCCCCCCCCCCACACACACACACACACACACACACACACACACACGAGCGCACACACAAACAACACACACACATCCACAGATCCACGGATACACACATGCATATGTGCACAAACACACACACAACCTCACATTACATCAAACGAATCCCAATCAACAACCATAGATTAACTGGCCACTTACTGTAACCTAGAAAAAAATCCATGCACTTGGCAACACACACTGGTTAAACCTACCAATCTGATTTAGCAAATGAATGATTATTACACATTCTTAATGAGTGATTACACTCCTACGCCCACACCTACTAAACACACATTCGGAGAAGCAGATTCTGATAAGCTTGTCTTTTCAAGAAATAACCAGCATGTTGTAACTGGTTACTACAAAACAGAAATCTACTCTTCAAACCAGGAGGTAATTCAGAATCTTTCTCAGATTCGCCGTGTCGCTAGGAGCGGTCTCTATCTACCATGATGGGTATGGGAGAAGTGTTGCCACGGTGACAATCGTTTCCAAACATGCACCTGGCAGGAGGGCTCACATTTTTGCAAGGTTTAACAGCTTCTAGCTGCGGAGAGTTCCGGAGACTTCCAGAGGGGTTTGTTTGGAACGAGCACCTGACCGCACACTTCACATGCCATCTGGCTTCCATCAGCAGCGCGTTGCATGAAGGCGCTAATGACTTGTTTTCATGCAGCTACACTTTGTGTTCGTTCGGTTACTGATCTGTAAGGTGGCCAACTCCACATGTGAGTGCACGCAGGAGCACTGCCTGGTTTCTTCACCCCAGCACTCAAACTCCCCGTTGGTCGTATCATATCTGTTTCATTCTAGGTTATATTACAAGTACCGTGTTCGACACACACTTGCTGCTGTAATGTTACTGTACTGCACATCATCAGAGCTCTGAAGACTAAGACAAAGCTAGCTAACAGTGTATCTGTGAACATCTAAGAAAGCGATGAGGCACAGCTGGTAGCAATGTCCTAGGGCCCAGAGGTCTGATGACGTCTATCTGTTCTTCAAGGCCCCTCCGGTGAATTTATGAACACGCATTGCCAAACCATTCACAATAAGCTCAAACGACCTTCATTGCTTCTTGAACACACAGTCAACATGCTGCTAAACTTGTTTGAATTTTATGCATTGCAGAATAATCCTCAAATAATCCTCAAATAATCCTCAGCATTTATAGCCAGACCAAATCAGGATGACTGGGTGACATGCAACATTTCAAGTGTTGCAATCTTTTGAATTGTGTCTGTAAAAATGTGAAGGATAAAACAACTTTACTCAACATCAAAGACCACATGTGAGTAACTGAAAGCTTCAAAATGCACCTTTCCCCAAAAAGCAAACAAACAAACACAACAAACCAACCGCAACAACAAGAATATGATGGTTGAGGTCTCTTTCTCGATGCCTATACACAAATAGCTCAGATAATGAGGCAGACCTGCCCCCCTATTGACATGCTTTGCCTGCGGGTAAACAGCCATGCTGTCAGCCCAGAAATGCACGCAGTACAAAGAACGTCAACTTCTCCTGCGTCTTTTGAAGCAGGTAGACATCACGGGGTACGTTCAGGCATCACGGGGTACTTTCTCACAACACATACTCTGTAGCTGAATATTAAACACCTGAGATACTGATGCAACAATGTAACAGAAAGTACAAATGTAGATAAAAATTCCCTCCGAACTACGGAAGAATCAAACTGTCATGGTGCGGCAGGTACATAGACCAAGGGACGGACACACACACACGCGCAACCCCCCCCCACCTCACACACACAAACACACACACACACACACACACACGCAACCCCCCCACCTCACACACGCACACACACACACACACACGCAACCCCCCTACCTCACATACGCGCACACACACACACACACACACACACACACACACACACACACACACACACACACACACACAACCCCCCCACCTCACACACACACACATACACACACACACACATACACACACACACACACACAACCCCCCCATCTCACACACACGCGACCCCCCCACCTCACACACACACACACACACACGCAACCCCCCCAGCTCAATCACACACACACACACACACACACACACACACACACACACACACACACACACACACGCACACACGCGTGCCACCCCCCCACCTCACGCACACACACACACACACACACACACACACACACACACACACACACGTGCCACCCCCCCACCTCACGCACACACACACACACACACACACACACACACACACACACACACACACGCGTGCCACCCCCCCACCTCACGCACACACACACACACAACCCCCCCACCTCACACACATGCAACCCCCCCACCTTACACACACACACACACACATACACACATGCGCAACCCCCCCACCTCACACACACACACACACACACACACACACACACACACTCACACACTCACACACTCACACACTCACACACTCACACCACTCCCAGCGCTACTGCCTTGGTTTGTCTTTTAGCCAGATCGCTACTGTGTGCCTCCCCAGTGTCTTAACTTTGGAGAATTGAAACACTCCAAATATGCATCTCTGTCCCCACACCCTTCACACTAACACATATAGAGAACATCAGTTCTCCCTGCTGCTCTACTATACAGCTGCTCTACTATTTCACTTAGTGCTTTCTTACATCCAAGTTATGTAGAGAACTGCTCAGTTTAAAGCCCCTCATAGCTTTACAATCAGTGTTGTATCAGGACAGCAGAACGCCAGGAACAGGAAATCATATTCTAGTAGGACAGAACTGCACAAGAGATATCATCATGAAGAAACAGAGGTAAGAGATATCATAATGAAGAATTGCTGTTCTTAGCTGGTATTATGTTTATAGGCCCATAAAAATACAAAGCTTAATTTATGAACATTAGTCTGGCCCTGAAGTTATACCACAGTAGCAAAATATTTCTCCCCCCAAACCAGTCGCAGTTATTGGTAGCTGATGGGGTGATGGTTTAATTATTGTTTACAGTGTTGTTTTGCAGTTTTAGGAGACAAAGACCATGTCAGTTCCACATATTGCTTCAGGTTGAATCTATTTACCTGAACAGTCTCAACCCAGTTAAAATACAAACAAACCAACAAACAAAACATGGTTTATGCAAATTAAAGGCCTCTAAAAAACAAAATTTAAATGTTGTTACTTCAGACTAACTAAACAGCATCAGTGTTCTGGTTCTAGTGTTCAACTCTTAGTGACGTGATGATGTCAGCGGCCTGTGAACTTGCTTTGTGGGCTGGACTGCAGGAAGTGTCACAGGTACCAGATTTACAGCTCTGTTTTCATGAGACTCTGCTACTCCCCTTTGCAGAGATGTACACAGCAGTAGCCCCGCCCCTGTGAGCGTCTCGCTGGCTCACACGAGCCCGAGGGGCTTCGCCACCTGACGCTTTAGACTCCGTTTGGATTTTGTGGTCTTAGGTGAACAGAAAGACTCAGGACTGTTTATGATGTGAACATGAAACCAGATCATCACTGTTTCACCCTCTGGCTTTGCGGTTTCCATGGTGCCCAAGTCAAGGTGGTTTTGGAGTTCTTGTTTCGTTTCTGTCTCCAGCCACTTTACCCAGATCTGAAACACTGAAACACTTCTGACCACTCAACTATACAAACCAAAGCAAATGTATTTATTTTTTTGTCAATTGTGATTTTCACCCCAATCGAAATTAGTCCTCAGCATTGACCCTTCTGTGCAGTGAGAACTCACACACGCACTAGTGATTACTAGGCTGTGGTACACACACACACACACACACACGCACTAGTGATTACTAGGGGGCTGTGGTACACATACACACGCACACACACACACATATTAGTGATTACTAGGGGGCTGTGGTACACACACACACACACACACACACACACACACACACACACACACACACACACACACACACACACACACACACACACACACACGCACGCACTAGTGATTACCAGGCTGTGGTACACACACACACACACACACACACACGCACGCACTAGTGATTACTAGGCTGTGGTACACACACACACACACACACACACATACACACACACACACACACACACACACACTAGTGGTTACTAGGGCGCTGTGGTGCACACATGCCCAGAGTGGTGGGCAGCCCTAGCCCGGTGCCTGGGGAGCAGTTGGTGTTAAGTGCCTTGCGCACTTCAGTTATGGCCAAGGGGATCAAACCCACAACCCTCCGGTCACAAGACCGCATGACTGCCCCAGGTACACAGCCTATAAATGATTGACATGGTGCACTCCATATAAGGCTGTGAGGAGAGAACACACCCACACGGGGTGCCCAGCCCGGGTGATCAGTGTACCCGCCTGCATGGCGTGATCACCCCTCCATCTGTTTTGGCACACAGAGCTGTTATCAGTTAAAACAGCATCGGACAGAATAGGTAAGCATGGGACACTCAATTACACTTGTTATGGGAAGCCCCTATCAAGGGAGACATAAACCAGATCAAATTACTGTTTGCAATGACATTCAAATAAGTTAAACAAAAAACAAAACGAAGTTATCACGAAGATCCTCATCCTGGACATGCCAGTTCAGGTTAGCAGGACACAGTTTAGTGACTCACCCTGCTGGGCTGTATTTGGGTATATATACATTGTAGAATACATTTAGAATTTGAATGAAAGAATGAATGAACGAATGAATGAATGAGGTTCTTGAGATGCCCAACTGTTCATAATGAGCCTTGAAAAAATCATCTCATTTTAAAAAAGGTAAAACCTCAATGTTTCTCAAATGGATTTGATGGCCCATATGAACAGCAAATGATTGAGATCAGAGATGCAGGTTTAGCACTCACAGCTGAACTTACGACTTCATTCCTGTGAAATCTGACAAAACTGTTGTCCGAGTTTCTGAGAATCAAACATGTCTGAAGTTTTCAGGCGGAGCTCCTCACGTGAAGCAACAGGTTCTTCAACAGGTTCTTCAACTCCAAATACTGCATTTCTTCTTCTCGCACTGTAAATGTCAACCCACTCACCACAGGCAGAGAAAAGGCAGCCAGAGCTTAACAAACAGGCCCAGGATATAAAAGCCCACAGGTGCTTTCTGGGACGACTTTTACGACTCCCTTCCGAGCACATCCATTCTCTCTCGTTTGTCAGCGTTGACCAAGAGAAGAAGTGAAGGGGTAGACGACGTTTAGGCTGTAAAGCACCAAGACCCCCAGGACAATTCGACAGGAATGAAAGAACATGTAAAAGAGCTGTAAGGGCTACAGTCTCCCTGCTGTGAAGGGCTTGTTGACGTTTGTCCTCCATGGGCCGGGCAGGACGAGAACCACAGCTGAGGACAAAAATGGAACGTTTGAGACCTACTTGCTGGGACCCTTTGAATGCTGCTGAAGATTTGGAGGATTTAGGAGAGACATTCAGTACTGAAACTACATCCTACATTCTCAAAGCAAGCAAGCAAAAAAGGTTTTTTCCTCAAGTAAAGGTACTACGCAGGTGAAGTCATGAGTGGGAAACAGATTTGTTCTGACCTATAGGTGTTTAGTTGATGTTAAGGTGTGTTCAAGACTAAAATACAAAACTGTATCATGTATAATGGGCTTTGTATATTTGCATAAGAATTGCATGAGTGATACTTACAGGTTTGAAGCATGAAGTTTGTTTTTCCAATCAGATCAATGTAAATACTCTCCCACCTCTTTGTTTAAAGTGGTCACACAAGTTCTACATTTCTTTTATAATTCTTAATAGTAATATATAATCCAAAAATATGTACCTGTCTAACCAGAAAATTCCATTGCCTTTCTTTCAATTTTTTTAGCTTAAAAGAAAAAAACTTTTGTCTTATGTTTGTTATATAATATATATAATAATATAATATATATAATAATATAATATATCACTGCTCCGACACGGAATGAAAACCTGGCATTCATCAACAGACATTTACAGTGACAATATCAAAACCCAGAACTTTCAATTCTACCTTTTACCTAGTCTGATTGTGTGGATTATGTGTGACTTGTGTATTTGTGTGTTAACGGGCCGCCCAATGGAGGATGGGTTCCCTTTTGAGTCTTGGTTCTCCCGAGGTTTCTTCCTATTCCTCACCATCATAGGGAGTTTTTCCTCGCCACTGTCGCCTTTGGCTTGCTCATTAGGGTTCTGGACCCATAGTATTGTTAACCTTGTAAACCCTGTAAAGCTGCTTTGCGACAACTTGAGTTGTTAAAAGCGCTATACAAATAAACTTTGATTGATTGATTGATTATAAACTGTTATAGGTCAGCTTAAAATCACTTTTAAATTTTTTTAAACAATTTTACACCTCCACAGATTCACATTATTTACTATGTCTACACTTTGACCAAACCAAAACAATGAAAATAAAGTTTGCATTAAATACAGCAACAGACTTCGTTTATGAATTCAACAGCTGTGAATAAATAAACAAATAAACAAACACACAAACAAATAAACACTGATTTGCAGGTTCCAGGTTGCACCAAATTAACAAACGGTTTTCTTGGTCACATGAACCACCTATGAACATTCAGGACCAAGAGCACTTGAAGAGGAGGATCACAGAGAGGTCACACGCCTCAACGCTAAACGAGTTTAAATGGTTGACCACCGGAATGAGGCCGTATTAAAATATGAAAAGAGTTTAGGTAACGGTAACACAGTTATGGCCACACTTTATAAAGGCCACACTGAAACTAAAGACAAGGAGGAGAGATTTTGCGTCAGCGTACCGTGTATCATCTGGTTGACAGGAGAAATGCTTCCTTCCTCCGGGCACTCGTGTTTAGAGGCCGTGGTGAATTACGATCGTGAGAGCACCCTGCAGTAGATCATCTCTGATTGGATCGAGTCATTATGTCATGGCCCAGAACAGAGTGTACAAATTGGCCCGTGACACGGCTGTTAAACCACAGCACGAGTCATTCTGTGCTGCTTCAGGACTTCTCAGGATGTGAAGAATTAATGGACCAAAGTGTAAAACGCCCCACTTGATCTGGGGACCGAAACATATAATCAAGACATTAAATAAAACACAGGTCATCACCCACCCGTAGCTGGAGTTAAAGTATTTTAGACTAGAGAGCACAGCTCTGTGACACTCCACTAATCAACCAACAGGCAATAGCAGGAAGCGAAAATGTCAATTTGATCTCTAAAAATGGAATCAACTGTTTAAAAATGCAGTAGTTCAGTTCAGGCCTGCAGTGCAGTGATCTCTGCAGCTCCAATGTAGCTGGGAAGATTTTAGAACAAAGCCACACAGAACTGATGTGATTCAGAAGGAAGAAGTGAGATCAACACCACTGGCATAATCAGAAACGACCTGCCGTCATTTCCGATGCTCTCTGCACGCCGTGCACGCCGCTGTCATACGTTAGAATATATGTGAAATACATAAGGCAGTATTCTGGGTTTTCTAAGGAACAAATTTAGCTTCCCAAAGCAGGTCCGAGCAGCAGATGCCACTGAAGCCAGAGGATGTGATGACGAACCCTGTTGATGCCAAGGGGTTCAGTGGGATTGGTCATTCCTCTACCTTCAGAGATGAAACACAATATCTAGCACACTAAAACCTATTGTGCCTTTCAGAGTTTAGGATAATGCCCTCTTTGATTTCCTCACCGTCAAAAACAAACTATAACCAGACCTGCGTTTGCTTGCTCCTGGCATACCACAGAAGTGCATACCTTACTGTTTCCACAGCGTTGGCCCATATAACTCATGGAGGGATTGTTAATGACCTGTTGAGCTGGATCAGGTGTGTGTTGGGAGTAGGGGAAACCCAAAGGTGCTGTGTCAGGGAATTCTAAAGCCGATACTGAAAGTTCTACATGCGTGCACCTTGAACCGAATACTGAAAACTCCAGCACTAACCAGACTTTCAACTGCATAACTTTCACTTCCTAGATGATAATATTCCACAAGATTGTTATATCTTCAGAAGAATCAGATTTGATCAAATTAATTTGCAAGATGACTGTATGTAACAGTGGTCAAGAAGCAATGGTAAAAAAAGGAGCCACTGAGCTGAAATCTGGAGACCAGAGCGAGATAATCGTCTCCACTGGACCTGAGAAACAAACCAGGAAAAGACGTTGAGCAGACGGCTCTCCCCTCCCATGACAGTTTAAAAGAAAAAGAAAAATTGGTAAAATTCTATTATACTTCCAGAGTAATTTTTAAAAATATGGTATGTCATAATTGTTGCTGGCATAACAGTGCTGAAATGACGGTAACACAATGTCAGTGTCCCAAGCCCAAATGCTTCATCACTTTCTTATGAGAAACTAACCCTTTAGTGCATAGCTCTCTCATTACATGAGGGTGAGAGACCAGGGTCTGTTTAATTGGCCAACTGATTACACCCTATACAACCCCTACTCACCCCTCCCCAAACCCCCCCCCTCCTCCATCAGCCTCTGAGAGGCCCTCCTGTTCACTGGCCTGTGGGTTCAGGGGGATCACGGTCCCAGAACAAGGCCTCTCTTTGTGGAGTTCGCCCGGGCAGGAAATGGAGATGAGTTTGTCCACTGCCTCGGAGGACTGGATGAAGCCAGTGGAGAACCACGGCTCAGGTGTCACCAACGTCAGCGCTGAGAAGATGAAGCTGCCTTCACAACTCAAGGTTCATCCAACATGGTTTCCACACAGCAGATGCCTACGTTCCTGGTTGGTGTGGAGACACCAGTTCACTTCTCTGATTTGTCCTTGACAGAGCAGCACCGTCATCTACATGATTCACACTGTGTTCTGTGACATGAGTCTGCACTCCATGGTCAAAACTATGGCTTCAGTATATTGCTACATACTGATATACTGACATGCCTGTAATAAAACGGCAGTGAACCATGAATGAATGTCACATGGCTAAAGTCTGAGCTGTACTGAATTAATAGACAATATTTAAGTTTGGATTAGTCACAGCACATGAATGATGTTACTAATGTGAAAGCCATAATTCATGACACTCACGACAATCATCTGTTAAGCGATTCCTAATCTGATTGGTCAGCTTACACAACAAACCAAAAAAATGAGATTTTCAAAACCACCTTCTATATAGTCTTCTGTATAATCTTCTATATAGCAGCCACACAATCACTCACTGCCTATTATCTGTAAACTGAAACTTTTAAATCTTAATGTTATAGTATAATAAGATGTGTTTTGCTATTGTGTGCTGGAGTAAAGACTTAATTGGCTGTATAACTTGCTGGAATATGGGTTTGATTAATTTAATTTACTCTGGAGCATGCCTGGTCCTCTTTCAGGGGCTTTGCGAAGGCCTTTAATTAACTGGGCACAATACTGCGTCTGGGAGCCCTACACGCAGACCCAAGTGGCCATTACCCCAGCCAGGGCTTTTGTCGGTGCTGATTTGATGCTGCACCAATCTAATCTCCTTAGATGATGAGAGATTGGGCTCTATCCCTTGTTAAGATTAAATAAAATCCCATAGCTGTCTGACCTGGGATCAGAGCCAAGGTAATTCAGTGGAGATGCGTGGATATTCAACTGGTGTGAGTACAGGCAGCTCTTATCTTGAGTTGTTGCAGGACGTGAGGCCAGCAGTGTTCACTGTGTACCTGATGAACTTCACAGACCTGGATGTGACATCCACACGGCAGGTGTGAGTGTGTACCTCAGAGGTGACGACAACATCAAATACTGCTCAATCTCTAAATCAAGTTCTGCAAAGTCATGTCTGTTTTCAGGCATGTCCGATTTGGAACTTCTTAACAGCATTAAAGCAGAAAGCATTACAAGATCTAGAGAGCATAATCAGCACAATGTCATGTCAAGACAATGATCTGTAAAACTTTACTACTGTATCTAACCTGCAGTAATTACATTGTTAACTATTCCAATATACTATCAGATATTACCACGTTATTAACATCATCAACTCCTACAGTTGCACTGGTAAATACCCTGATAAGTGTTTCGTTATACTGTACATCCCTGTATTGGCATAAAGACAATAAAGTTTAATCAAATTCCAATGAACTGACTTAGTACTGAAATGTAGACGTTTGTACCAGAACTAATAGCAGACCGACTGCACCCTCAGGTCACCTCTTGTCCACATTCAGGCATCTACACGTGCTGGAGGTGCAGGTCAACACCTGCCCCCGCTGACCTGTGCACCAACCTTGAACAAACACATCCATTCACTCTGCAAAACAATAAAAAATTATCTTCCCTCTACATTTAATACAGTAGTGACCTCTTTTGGTGTGATTGAAGTAGCATGCCATCCAACCTATACAACAGTCAAGATAAAGATAAAATCCCCACAATTGTGCATTACCTTTAAGTACCAGATTTCAAAGTGTAGTTGTAAGAAAATCCTAATGGTTGTAAAATGTAAACAGTTATGGTCTGAATAGTGAAGGATGTGGAACAGTGAGCAAGAAAGGAAAATGTTATAAATGTGTCTGTTGGAAGCTAAGAGGTCTTTTATGAGCATAAGGAAACAAGAATGTGCACTTTAGGCCAACAGGAACCCTAGCAGTTGAAATACAGCACTTAAACAACTCATAGTATCCCTGCCCCGTTATGGCCATGGAAGACAACTTTGATTTACAGAGTTGTGAACAAAAGAAACAAAAAAATAATTATCTTTTATAACCCATATTGTTCTTCATTGCCAAAGAACACACACCACAACATCTTCACCAACTTCAATATGTTTGACATGACCGCACTTATGCAACATACTGAGCATAGCAGACGAAGACTCACAAGTCACCGGAGCTAAACAGAAACGCCGCCCTGGGGAACAACCCAGTTCCAAGATCGAAATAATGTCCCTCCAAAACAATGATGTCATGGACTATCAAGGGAAGGAGCCATTTGCTTCAGTATAATAACAGTCTACATTTAGATGAGCTCAAATAGCTGAGGACATATTTTTTCTTCGAGGGAGCTGAGGGTATTTTTCAGGGCCCTTCAGGGCATGGAGCAAACCTCTACTTAAAGAGAACCCAAATATCTATTTAGCAAAAGGCGTTTGCACGTCATGCTAGTGGGCAGAAAGAGAAATAACTCCCAGAAAACTCTCAAGCTGCCTAAACAGAACAGAGAAGATGAGTCATGAGATTCGCTACAGTAAATCATCGTCGCTTCTGTGAATGGCAGAGGGTTTGAAACCAGTAATTATTGTCACACTCTAACCCAACACAACACAGTATACCTTCAACGGGCCATTCAGCTCACCGTCAGAGAAGATCTTGGTACTCCATTGAACATCTAAGTGTTTCTTGGTACCGAGATTTCAGAAGCGCTGAATGTGTTTAAAATGGGGCCAATAGAACAGACAAAAGACTAAAGTGGCACAGGGCCACTCCAGCACCGGCGTCGGTAAACACAGTGTCGGATACCAGCAGCGTTTCTAGGCACATGGTGTCATTGCTGCTGTGTTTTTCTCTCCAGGGTCTGTGGTTTTCCCCACCACATCCACACAGAACTCCCTCTCCATCTGTCCCCCTGGATCTTTCATCAGCTGCAGACTTTTTTCCAAACCAGCTTCCAACATAATGAAGCTGCTTCTTTGTAAGCAAGTGATAAAAAGTTAATTGGCACAACATGACCGTTTTCTACATTCCAAAGCACTTGGCTTGATTGAACGAGGCGTGGCCAAGACACAGACCTCACCGCAGGGTGGAGGAAAAACTTAATCAAAGAAGAACAAAACTTAATCAAAGTGGGGCTGATCCAAAGTGTTTTATTAAAAATGTAAAGCAATAAACTATTGTCTATGAAATGGTAACAAAAGGATCCACAGTCTACTGACTGGCATCAAAAGAGTAGCCTTACCATCCCATTCTTATTAAATACAGTCTCACAAGTAAAGAATGATTACCATTGATGTAGTTATGGAATTAACTGAGGTTTATGCTTTAATGACATTATGCTAGCTTTAAGTATATATGTATTTACTTTAACATCCAGGTAAAACATCTCTAAAAGAGTTACAAGTCAAAGAGTCAAAAAGAGTAAAAGTCTTGCCAAATTGTAAAACACTGCTGGATTTAAAAGAAACATTCCTTAACAAGTGAACCGAGTTTAAAACATTAAATGTTAAACTCTTGCCTTAAACCATCCATTGCAGGCAAAGGATGGTCTGACTTCAGTGTTAATCTTTGTTTTTATGCCTTTTTAAACTGGTTTTTCTTGAGCAGAGCTTAAAACCTAAAGGCCCAGCCCAGAACACACCGCAGCCCCTCACTGACGTCTTTCGTCCACTATGACTTTGCGTTTGAGGAGGCAGAGTGAACTGCACTTTATGTTATCGGGACGCACGGCTCCTGACACGGAAACCCGACTCTAAAGATGGCTCGGGAGTGGGAGAGTCCGCTCTGACAGCCTAATGGAACCGGCCTCATATCTCAGAGGCTCCATGGCTCTGGAGATCTCTTCAAGCAGAGAGGGGGCACTTCAAAGAGAACAAGGCCGCCTGTGATCTCCACCCGTGCTCCAACTGCATGGGAGTGACTCCAGACTGACAGCTGGGTAAGAGGAGAGGAGGAGTTCTCCTTCCTGTCTCATCACACGGAAAACTGACTGATGGATGGAGACAGAGAGGCAAGAGAGAACTGGGGAAGGAGAGAGAGGTTGTTGATGGCAGAATGATGAAAAGAGAAAAAGCAATGGTGGAGATTTGTGGCAGCTGGAAAGGTATAAATGAGGCTGGTGTGTTTAACCCAGCCAGCTGTTCAACACACCAGCTGTAACTGGTAGTAATTAGCCATCAGGTAATGCAAGATATATGTGGTTTGTATATGCAATTAGACAGAATAAGATCAGTTAAAAAGGAGCTGGAATGTTTTCTTCAGTTTCTTGTCAGTTTTCCATACTCAGAAGAGCGAACTTAAACATCCTGAACATTACTGACTGAACATCAGAATCTTCAGTACCACTGAAGTTAAATACAAGTAAATACCATCAACATTGTACCTTAAAGGAAAGGCGCAGAGCAGAGCAAGGTAGTTTAACAGCCCACATTTTCAGAAGTTAAGAGTATATAGCCAGTCTGCTAGCATGCACAGTGAGTGTTAGTCCTTCCTCTACTGTCTGAGTAGAGGACTGATAATGTCTGGAAATGTTGGACGTTTCACAACCCAGCAGTGATACTGCTGTGTAAAAATATGTCTAATAAAACTTTTCTAAGGCTTACAGGCTGATATATTAAATGTCATACAGTTACGCCTATAATACACATGTCTGTTAGGGTTATCAGTACATGTAGGAACAAGGTGTTTGTGCTAAAGTGACATGAGTGGGAATATTTTAAAAAAATACATTTCCTTTCCTTTCAGACTGATGGACTGGTAAGTGTGTGATTTCTCAGCAAGACACACCGAACACTATCTATTAATACAATGACACAAGTGAAACTCAAAAGTTTTTAGACATTATTAATAAAACACACTTTAAGATATGAAGTCTAAAAAGCTCCATAATTTTATTATGTGACAAATATCAGGTTTTTGCCTTAGACAGGAAGAAAGCCAACATGTAAACTCCACTAATCTGATATCCTGTTGCTCTTTAACTATTTGCCATATGGGTTCTGCACCTGCTCAATAGACATCTTAAAAGCGTGTATTAGATCAAACCGGGGGAAACAGGGACATTGCTGTTTTAAATACGTATTTTATTGCAGCCATCACCAAACCTGAACGTGCATGGTTTTGGGGGGATTAAAACTATGAATGACATTCTGTGGCAGGGGTCACCTAAAGGTCTGTCTTTTCGGGGGGCACCCACACACACACGCACACACACGCACGCACGCACGAACGCGCGCGCACACACACACACACACACACAGGACCCTACAACTGTCATACGCGGTTCAGAATCGTTGGGTTGCTCTTCAGACTTCCAGCTGAATTTGTCCTGTACTTTCTTAACATACTGTGTTTGCTTTCTTTATAGATAATATGTGTACTGTACTGGTTTTCTCACTTGGTTAGGTGAAACCGACCCGGTTCGGTTACACGCCCAGTCTCATGTCGGTCTCTTCCTCAAATCGATCCACCGATCAGTAAGACTTCGAACAAAACCGAACTGATATTTTCTCGGTCTCCAGTGTTTAAACGAGTCAACCGCTACTTTCATACACCGAGAAATCATCGAATTGTGGAATAATATCGTAAGAAAGTCTCCAAAAGTGTCAACATGTTCATTATATATCACTGGAAGTTTTAAAGCATGACGTATTCTTACCTTAGAGCCAATCTTCCGTCGGCGAACTTTGAAATGACAGAATCTCTCCCTTAATACACAGAATTACACACACACACACACCGAGCGGCTGGTTCACACACCAGTGAGGCGGGTTGGTCTGCAGGCGTGGTCCAAGCGCAGGTGAACTTCCCGGCGACCTGACGCTTCACTAAAGTGCCTCTGTGTGTGTGTGTGTGTGTGTGTGTGTCTTGGGATATTAGCACAACCTCATCATTTTACACGAACATGTACAAAAACGGACACGTGACAAGTTCATGACATTTATTTCCATCAATGATGCGTATCTGAGGTTCGTACTTTGCAGCTAAACCCTGAATTCATGGCTCTGAAGCACCAGGTTAGCATTAAGAAAACATAAAACAGCACATTACAGCACCAAACAGAAGAAACTGATCTGAACAGACCCGAGTGCAGACTCAGAACCACAGTTTTGCAACAGAAAGACCACAGATGCAGTAGAGAGATATAAAAAACTGGACCATTAAAGAGGGAGACAGGGACACTTCACATCATTTGACAGGAAGACCACCATCATATGTGCATGGCACCACACACCAGTGCCTCAACCAGGTGCTTCCTCTCAAAGAATTAACCTTGTTAATAAGGTTTTATTTACTTCAGGTCCTCAGTTAATATGGGTACAAATGGGTACAAGATACAAAAAAGCCTTTCTACGATAGGCAGAAGTGTATCACTCCTGAACACAGTAAACACAGTCAGAGGAACAAAATCAATAACAACTGTCAGTTCTGTCAGCAAACTACTGAGTGAATATTGATATCTAGAACAAAACTGATCATACAGTAAAAACCGGTTTCTATACATCAGCCTCATTTGGTTGTGACTGCCAGAACAGATACTGTAATAAAGGAAATAAAAAAATGCTCAAACACAACATAATGTTGCAATTCTATTTTTTGGTTTATCTTGTTTTTAGTGCTGTCAATTCCAGGTGCCGCGATTAAAAGTCCTCACCAGGATTTTGCTCAAGCTTCCTGGATTGTGTTGATTCCACTAATTTTACCTGGATTGCTAATTAGAAAATCT
Source organism: Brachyhypopomus gauderio (assembly GCF_052324685.1). NCBI lineage: Eukaryota > Metazoa > Chordata > Actinopteri > Gymnotiformes > Hypopomidae > Brachyhypopomus > Brachyhypopomus gauderio. The sequence goes on from NC_135213.1 coordinate 39,755,469, forward strand.
AGCAAGCTTGAGCAAAATCCTGGTGAGGACTTTTAATCGCGGCACCTGGAATTGACAGCACTAGTTGTGTTATTTTAGTCAGGTGCTGAGTGACTAGTCAGCATGACGTTGTGATGGAGATATGAGAGGAAGGAATATGAAACAGAATTTATTATTCACCTTCTCACTCTTTGTCCTGGAACACTGCGTGATGAACTGAGTCACTGGTCAGCATCAAAACAGCAGAATTCTTCAAGCATTCAAAAAACCGTTTCCATAAAACTGTAGCAACCCCAAATCTAGTAGCACACATTAGCATATTGGCTATTACTTTAAACCATAAATTATTAATGTCTGGCCACCATCACATGTAGTTCATGCATGTTTCTTTGTGTTGGACCTGAAAGATGTTTTCCTGCCTATATACTGAACACTAACAATAAGCAAACAATCAAACAAACAAATCAATAAATATGCCTGCAGACATCACTAATTAAGGGATAAAAGGAATAAATAAAACACACAAGGAAAAAATAAATAATGAAAAAAAAAACATTCTCAAATTATTCTTAAAAGTATTAGTAATATAAATAAATTCATCAAGTACAAAATTCAGCCCATATTACCAACATTTTTCACTGTACAAAAAATGTAATACATTCAAGGGCCTTAAAGGAACAATGTTTGAGTTCTAAAACAAACTAGACATGTCTCTACTCGTTGTAAGTAGGCAATAAAAGCTAGCTGAGATGCTGCCAATTCCAAAAGCTTAGAATGTCCCTTTAGTTACACCTAAGGGTGTCAGAGAAGGCGGTGTTGATCACGTGGCTGTATCACTGCTGTTTGCAGATAACCTCCAGAAAATGTGGGATGTTTTTGCTTAATTTATATTAATACTTTTAAAAATTAATAAATCAACTTTGATTGCTGTATCACAAAAGGAGTCAAAACAGACAGATTGACAGAGAGAGAAAAAGAGAGGCAGAGAAGGAGAAAGAGAGAGAGAAAGAAATAGAGAGAGAGAAAGAGAGATGTTGATAGTGCTTTTCTGTAATAGGCAACTCATTGTTTCTATGTCAGTGTGTACTTATGTGAGGTTGTCTTTGAACCAGTTTAACATGGCATGAAGCCACACATCCAGTGTGCTGTTCTCATGAGGATGAGAAAGTAGAGGTATTGTTGATGACAAAACGTTCTCAACATGGCTAGAGGTTCAGAGGTGAAAACAGTTGTGCTGGTTTTCCTGAAACATAAAGGCGCTCCGTGGGACGTGATCCTGTGGACAGGAGGACAGAATGCCGAAGCAGAAGCCATTTTTCTTTGAGCTGAAACAGAAACAGGGAGAAAGAGACTGGAGTCATGAAAAGTTTGATAAATGACGTGTCCTGAAGCTTTTCCCATAATGGGAAGAAAAAACTTCGCTCTGTAAAAAACTGGTTAATATATACCTCCCCCTAGTGGACACACACAAATCTACATTGGGAAAACTGAGAAAAGTCAACACTGTTTCTCATGGGTTGTAGCTTACAGTTACAAATAGGTCCCTTATGTAAGACCAACTTATTTAAACCCAAGCCTCAATCCATATATGCCCACAATCTCTTAGCAAATGCCAAATGGTTTAAGTAAACGTCCTGCTCTCAGACGCTTTCCCAAGGCTTTTGTGTCTTTACAGGCACAAACCTTTTTGTGCCGTTTATAAAGGAATTGCTCCATCTTAGTCGAGAAGCTGGCACTGTCTGACCACAACTTTGAAGCCACTCATGGCTCCAGACATGCCACATTCTCCTGAAATCTAATTACTAGCGCACCATTAATCACAGTTTAACGGAAACGGGCCAACGGACTTTGGCATTGGCAAAACCAGATCCAATTAGGCTGGGCTACAACACGACTCTGAGGTAAACAGACAAGACATTTTTTCTTCTTCTTTAAATAAAGGTCTATTTAGTAGGATGTTACATCAAATTCAATCAATTACGGCTCTCTTTCTAACTAAGCCAGGAGGAGGTGGTCAGCTCCCTTTCAGCTGGAGGTTTGCTATACTGCTTGGTGTTTTAATCTGGTCATTTCCTGTTCGAAGGAAGAAAGCTGTGCAATATCCTGAAAAAAAGAGGAGAAGGAAGCAAGAAATGCTTAATCTAAAAAATATGGGCTACACTGCATCATCAATCTGTAGCGTTGGAACAGCCAGTGCAATAAATCCAGTTTAACGAGGTCTTTGCAGACAGCAGAGGTCAGTACTCTGGTCACTGGACTGGTGTCCCTCACTAACCATGTGGCACTCCCCATGACACAGAAGAAATGAGCAATGTGTCTGTGTGCTGGTGTAGTGAACGGACGTGACTACCACCTCTGTGGCCTTCACTTGCTACTGTGGTGGTACTGTTGAGCCGGCTGCGTGTGAGGGTGGTGGTGTCGGCGTGGGCTTGAAGCTGCTCCACCTCTAATGGCGTTGCTTGGCACAGCACTGGCAGCTGTGTGATGGTGTCCAGCACGGATGGGTTTGGCTACAGGACACACATGGAAACCCAGCGATTAATCAGTTCTACAGATCACGTCATCTGTTTCACGTGGGTCTCGGACCTGGCCCCGAGCCGCAGTGCTGACGCTCACCGATCTGTGCGGTGTGGCTCCGGCGAGCCTGGTTCTTGGCCCTGACGGCCTCTTTGATGCGGTCCACCTCCTGCTGGTAGCGCTTGCGGTCATTCATGCTGTTCTCCTTGGCCTCCCTGAGCGCCATCTCCAGGGCCTTCACCCGCTCCACCGTGGCCCGCAGACGCTTCTCCAGCTTGGGCAGCTCACAGCGCAGCTCGGCGTTGTCGCGCACCAGCTTGAGGGGGCACAGAAAGACGGGCCAGGCGCCCCAGAAGATGAGGAGAAGGTTTCGACAGAGAGGCTGGAGGTCAGTGAGTTCTTTTTGGTTCTCTGTTCTGCAGCGGGGTGTGAACGTCGAGCGTCACATAGCAGACCTGCTTGTGGACCTTCGTCAGCTGCTCGAGATTGTTCTCCAGGAAGATTATCTTCTGCTTCTGGGCCAGGCTGCCCCCCGACTCGTCCGAGTCCAACTCCACACTCTAACAGAAAAACAAAGAAACTGTAATGACTTTATGTTCACTGATGTCTTGTTTGCCAACGTTAATGTTGGACACTGCTGAACAGCTGAACTCTGAGACACAATGGCAGACACAAGATATGGACATATAAAAGAAACAAGAGAAAAGGTCGTAAGATGAATAAACGATGGCTCATCCCCTTGGGAAAATGGCTGTAATCCGATGTAGCTCAGTGAATATGACTGTGTGCTGATTCTACTGCTGGGCCATAAATTACTGTTCTGCCCTGATTCTGTCTAACCCAAACCGTAATCTGTGTCCAAAACGGTACATAAATCAGGTAGCTGGCACATGTGAGACATGATCTTAACTAACGTGGCATGCCAACATTAAAAATATTTCACAGGCACCAACACCTGAATCTCTGTTCAGAATTCCAGGCCAGAAGCTGTCATTCTGTCTGCTTGGGTTACAAAAACATTTCCATTGTTTTTTTTTTTAAACAGCATAGCTCAAAGGAAAAAGAGAGCCGGTGAAGTCAGGAAACACCCATCGCTGGGAGGGGAATCTGGCCTCGGATTCCTTTTAGAGTTTGTTTAATCGTCACTCCAATGAGGTAAAGACATATTTACTTCAGTCATAGCTGCCAATGAAACAGTTTCCTAACTACGCTGGAAACACCTCAAGCAGTGTGTTCCATCCTCTTCCTTTAAGACACACATGCACATAACACCTTCAACTACTGGCCACAGAATGAAGGCGTGGAGCTCAGGGACATCTGTGGTGAATCAGTGCTCGGTAACGCCCAGGCACTCAAACAGATGACAGAAAACACAGAGACTCTTACTCTGCTGACTCGGGTGTTCAGGTCCTCAATAAAGATTTTACGCAGATCGTGAAGAGTCTGCAGCTCCTTCGCCTGTGAGTCAGTAGAGAAAAAAGCTTTTTTACATTTTTTAAAAGATGTGAAAATAGGCTTTACTGTAAACCCAGTTATCATGATCTCGTAAAAATATTTCTGGAGCGTCTAATGGTTTTGTCAGGGCGACTCCACCCTCGGGCTCGTGAGTTTGTGGGTGTGTATGTATGTTATCAGTTTCATCTGTCTCTCATCTCGTTAGCGTTATATGTTGCACCTGTGTGTATTTAACATCTGAGTATTTACACTTTCATGCGTCTTGTTTCTGTTGTCATTCGTTGTCGTTACTGAGTGATTGCTACATGTTTGCTTTGTGGTTTTTGTTTGAAATTAAACTTTAAATTAAAGACGCTTGTGCATTGGCATCCTGTGTCATCCCGATGACAGGTTTTAAAATAGATTAATAAAAAATTTGAAAGAAAGTGAAGGTTAATTGTCATGCTCTAGAAGCACTTTAGAAGTTGCAGTTTCTCACCACAGTCTCCTCAAGCCCCTTCAGATCTTCCCTGGCCAGCTCCCTTTTCTCATTCAGCAAACTAATGGAGAAGAAAACATTCCTCATCTAAAATTGTTCAAGCATTTTCCTCAGTTGAAACTTCTCACTGAACACATTCACCATTCTGGACTTGAGTATGACACAAACAAAGAGTTGTGGGGTCCAGAAAAGGCCTCGCTGAACACAGCGCACTCACACCAGCTTCTGGAGCTTCTCCGTCTTCTCCTGTTCCTCCTCCCTCAGCTTCTCATAGTCGGACAGGAGCTTCTTCTGCTCCAGCTGAAGGCCCTGGTTCAGACTGAGTGGACACCAACAGACCTTGGGTCATTACGTGAGAGGACCAGCTGTTTCTCACACACATTTACACACACATTTAGTCAGTGGGTTAAAATTTTGTTCATGAGTTCCAAAGAAGTACCTAGTTTTATGACAACAGTGAAGAAATTAATGGAAGTTTGGTTTTACGCTGACATTGTATGACATTGCAAAGACTGAATGAAAGGAAGCCGAGGACAGGTAGTGTGTCCTAACTGGCATCTTGTGTCCTAACTGGTATCTTGTGTCCTAACCGGCATCTTGTGTCCTAACCGGCATCTTGTGCAACTTTTGTGGATTTTTAGTGATTTAAGGACTTTTTTCTGTATTGCACTGAGTGAAAACCTTCTGAAGAGAATACTAACTCTTTCAGTTCATCGAGGATCCTCTGTTTCTCTGTGATTTCATCTCGGAGGCGGGAGAGCTGCTTCTGATGAGCCTCTCTGTGAGTCTCCATCTGCTCCTCCAGAGCTTTCTGCACAGATCACACAGCACAGGTGAGACGTGCACACAGCACAGCACAGGTGAGACGTGCACACTGCACAGCACAGGTGAGACGTGCACACACTGCAAAAGTTAACACATTTGTGTTTGGTGAAGAAATGAGTACAGAGTGTACTGAGCAGGTACGCTGGGACATCTTCGCCCCCCCTCACCCCCCCATATTGCATCTCCATTGTAGGGGAGTGTGTGTGGCAGGAAGATGGTGGTTTTGTACCTTCATCTCTTCAGCATCCTTCATCTTACTCATGTGTTCCTTCTCCTTGTCAATTGCAGACACCTCCTGCATCTTTCCTGTATTAACAGAGCGCTCACTGTGAAACAGCCCAGCACAGAGTTATGGTCTCTACAGCACAAAGTTATGGCCTCTACAGCACAGAGTTATGGCTTCGACAGCACAGAGCTATGGCCTCTACAACACAGAGTTATGGCCTCTACAGCACAGAGTTATGGCCTCTACAGCACAGAGTTATGGCCTCTACAGCACAGAGGTATGGCCTGTACAGCACAGAGTTATGGCCTCTACAGCACAGAGTTATGGCCTCGACAGCACAGAGCTATGGCCTCTACAACACAGAGTTATGGCCTCTACAACACAGAGTTATGGCCTCTACAGCACAGAGTCATGGCCTCTACAACACAGAGTTATGGCCTCTACAACACAGAGTTATGGCCTCTACAACACAGGGTTATGGCCTCTACAGCACAGAGTTATGGCCTCTACAACACAGAGTTATGGCCTCTACAGCACAGAGTTATGGCCTCTACAACACAGAGTTATGGCCTCTACAGCACAGAGTTATGGCCTCTACAACACAGATTTATGGCCTCTACAGCACAGAGTTATGGCCTCTACAACACAGAGTTATGGCCTCTACAGCACAGAGTTATGGCCTCTACAGCACAGAGTTATGGCCTCTACAGCACAGAGTTATGGCCTCTACAGCACAGAGTTGTGGCCTCTA